>NC_059502.1:48271227-48574257 GCF_914767665.1 Harmonia axyridis | reverse complement strand
ATTTCATTTAATTCCACCAAATTAACTGTTCTTATACATTCGTCCATATTCTCCGTTTCTTCCAGAACTGGGTTTCTAGAAAGGCAATCTGCTTCTACATTTCCTTTTCCTGATTCATATCTAATCTCAAAATCGAATTGTGATAGAAAATTCATCATGTCACCCAGCTCTTCATCTGGTCTTGTACGAAATTCTTTCCCTTCTAATGGCTTATGGTCAGTAACAACAATAAATTTATGTCCCATTAGCCAATATTTCCAAAATTTAATTGCCTCTTTAATTGCCAGACATTCTAGGAATATTGCTTTCTTGTTCTTTTGATATTTATTCAGTTTTTTAGGAAAATACGCTACGGGTTTCATTTCACCATTAATCTGTTTTTGTTTAAGAACAGCTCCTACTCCTTGAATACTGGCATCAGTATATATAGTAGTATAGGCACTTAGGTCGAAACTTGCAAGAATTGGCTCAGAACAAAGGATGTCCTTAACCTTATTGAAAGCTTCCTGACAAGCCAATGACCAATTGAATTTTACATCTTTTCTCAGTAAATTATGCAACGGTTCTAATAATCTAGCTGAATCTTTTATATATTTGTGATAAAAATTAACTTTACCCAAAAATTGCCTTATCTTCTTCCGAGTATCTGGTGGAGAAAAATTCCTAATGGAAATTAAATTGTCATTTATAGGTCGTACTGTATTGTTTCCTACAATATGTCCTAAATATTTGACTTCTTCTTCTGCAAAATTACACTTGATAAATTTAAGTCTGAATCCTTCATTACATATTGCATTCAAGAGACTATCCAAATGTTCTATATGTTCGTCAAATGTTGAAGAAAATATTAGAATATCATCTATATAATTTAGGCAGAATAAATTCAGGTTATATTTTCTGATAATATTATTCAATATACGTTGAAATATGGCCGGGGATGTTTTAAGTCCGAAAGGTAAACATTTCCATTGCCAGTGACCATTCTGTGTCACAAAAGCAGTCTTATATCTATCTTTGATGCGAATAGGAATCGACCAAAAGGCAGAATTTACATCTAATGTTGTAAAGAATTTTGCATTTCGGGTCTTGGCTAAGATTTCATCAATTAATGGGAAAGGCTGTGGTTCGGGAACAATTAATTTATTGAGTTCACGAAAATCGACACACAATCTGGTTTTAGACCCTTCATCTCTCTTATATGCTAAAGTGACTGGTGATGCAAAAGGTGAGGAGGACTCCTCAATCAGATTCGCTTTCAACAATCTTTCTATTTGGAATTCTATCTCTTCTTGATCCTCCATTGAGCATCTGTACGGCTTTTTTGCTATAAATTTGTGTTCTAAAAGTTTTATATGTGCCTCATTATTTTGCACCTGACCAATATCAAACTTGTGTTTTGCAAAAATATGGTCATATTTATTTATTAAAACTTCAATTTTACTTCTCTGATTTGTTTCCAAATGGTCTAATTTTGCTTCGAAAAGTTCTGTTGGTATCCCTTCATTGAAATTGATGGTGTAATCATTATTATTATTATTATTGAGATAATCGATCTTTCTCTCTTCATTCATATCTAATCTTTGATGAATATTCAAATCAAAATCTTGTTTTAATTGAAAATTGGAAATAGAATCTAGTCCGAGTAGAATATCATACTCGAAATTTTTCTCATTAACCACAAAAAGTACAACTTTTTTCTCGATATTATCGATTCTCATTTTTGTAATTATTTTTCCTGAAAAATTTGCCCTGCCACTGACTGTTTTGAATGTGTTTCTATTCTCTTGAATATGTAGACATAACTTTTCTGCTACTTTGGAATTCAGAAGACTAACATTTGAGCCCGAATCATAAATTCCACATAATTCATTATTATTTATAAACACCTTCAATTTTATCAATGGCAACAGTCTTAGTTTTTTTGGTTTGAAATGGCCTCATTTAATTCATCCTGTATCCCAACATTGTTTACCGTTCTTATGTTTCCAGGTTTGTTCTTCTGTTCGACATTATTGGATTTATTCCTTAGCCGACAGACTGTTTCTAGGTGAAATCTACCTGAGAAGCCCTTCTTCTCACAAATTGAGCATGGTTTCTTCTTAATTGGTTTTCTATTTGTTTGTGAATAGGAAGGAATTTGTTCGGCAGATTTAGTCATTTTATGATTATCTTTATTTCGACCGTTATCATATTTTTTTGAACTTTCTAGCTTTCGCAATTCACCCAATAATTTCTCCAAAGTTGTTACTTTTGATTGATTAATTCTATCTTGTAAGATATCTGGCAAACTCGTGACAATTGAATCAATTAATATGTCAGTTGGAAAATTATTTCGGAGATTTAACAACAAATTTTCTTTCCTAAAAGCATAGTCCACTAAACTTCCTCCTATATACCTAAATGAATACGCCTCTCTATATTTATGCCAATTCGTTTCACAAAAACTCTCTAAGAAATTTTTTTTCCATATTTGAAAACTTTTGTCTAAACCTAATCTAATTAATTTAGAATCAAACCATTCTTTCGCTATTCCATCCATAAACAACCGTAAAATCAAAATTCTGTCTCTATCTTCTTCTACTTCACAACACGTGCATTCCGTCTTCCGTCTCGAATTTTTCTAACCATAAATTAACTGAAACACTCTTACCATCAAAATTATTCAGCACAAAATCCTCCTTTATCTTCTTGAAATTCTTTTTATTCTCCTTGTTTTTTCTTGGAAGTTCTACCGTATCCTGTGGTTCTGATGATTCTTGTCCAAATACTGTTCTCACGTATGCGGGTGAATAAATCAGTTGTAAATATTCATCCTTAAACATCACATCTTCTTCGGCATCAAAATATATTTCTTTCAACTCCGGGGTTAATGAAATGATGCTCGTACGAAATGAACCTCTTGCTTTAATCGATTTCAAGATATTCTTCACCTTCGGTAGAGCCAAAAGTTCATGATGGTCAGATATATCCTGTTTGTCCTCTGGTATTTCATAATATGTTTTTTCTGTTCCCGTAGTTTGGATCCATTTGAATTTGTATGTATTTTTCTTCTTATCAGTATTTGATGCTTCCAAAGCGATGCAAATTTTCATGATTGTCGTCATTATAGCTTACGTTTTTGATTTATAAGAATGTAATCAATTCTTATTTTTATAATCAAAGAAATAGATGATTTGATGTCTTGAATCTGTAAGATTTATTTTGTTTAGTTTAAAATATAACATAATAACATACAAAAAAGAAATAATATTATACAAAGTAATACAAAGAAATAAAATAAAAATAAATAAAAAGAAATAGCTTACTAACCTGTAAGAAATCAAAAACAATTCCACTTCTTCGGGATTCTAAAATAACTCACAAATACCACATGAACTAGTCTTAGGTTAGAATCTCAGACATAGAACGTAGATCATAGAACATAGAACATAGAAGTTATAAAGTTGTTTTCCCTAAAAATAACAGTCTTATTTTTACATGTTTTTTGTTTAATTTACTAACAGTGCAACAAAATTTTTCAAGAAGTTGCACGTTGATATTCCTCATCGTCATACCAAGTTTCAATGCAAGCGCGTGAATAGTTCCAGAGATATTGGGGACATAACCTTGAAAATTCACATAACTATTACCCTGGAAACGTTCGACAGATTTGGCCCATTAACGAACTTAGCCGTCGCATCTCGATACGGAAGCCATCCGAAAGTTTTAAGTCGTTGGTTTTCTATGTTCTCGAGTTATCGAGGCAACGGACGGCCGTCCGGCCGGACAGAATCGATTTTCACAATTTTGCACTATAGCATGCTGTTCCTTAGAACATTCGCGCAAAAACACTTACCTTGACATATTTTTCCCCAATTTCTCCGAAAATTGAGATCAAATGAAATTGAAATTTGGCACACTTCTTCAGAATGACGACTCCAAGGTACTTGCAGAATTTCATTGAAATACGATGAATACTTACCGAAAACAAAAATTTTTCCAACAAAAATACATTTCAATTAATCAACTAACTAAACGATTCCAATAAAAGTGAGCAATCTATTACGATTCAATATTCAAAATGGTGATCAAGTTCCATTATGATCGGTTCAGTTCTCATTGAGTAATTCCGGAAAAAACTACGATACCGAGAAGAAAGTCACGAAAATTGACATATTTTTTCCATATATCTCAACAATTTGAGATTGGCTCAAACTGAAATTTAGCACACTATTGGAGAATATTAATCTCAAGACCTGTGCAGAATTCCTTCTGAATTTGATGAATTATTTTCGAAAAAAAAATTTCAACAAAAACAGAGGATAATTTTGGAAAAATATATATTTTTCATTACTAACGCAACGATACCAACAACATTTTGCAAGCTGTTGCGAGTTGACATTCTGTAACCAATGACCAAGTTTCATTATGATCGGATCTGACAAAACGGAAAAAAAAACAAAAAATTTGACATATTTCTTCCCAAAAACTCCGAAAATTGGAATCGGAAGGAACTGAAATTTGATCAGCCGTTGTATAATATTGAACTCAAGATATTTACAGATTTTCATAGAAATATGATGTAGACTTCAATAAAAAAAATTCAACTGAAATGAGATGAATTTGCGAAGATTTTAAATTTACTAAGAATAAGGTCCCAATTACCTTATGCGCATCGATATGCTCCAATTAGTTGCCAAGTTTGGTTAGGATCAGTATCTTTTGAGTTCTCCCAGAAATGAAAGCGAGAAAAGTGCCATAAAGCAATATGTCAACAACGCGAAATTTGTGAATTTGGGTGGAAGAAAAAAAAGTCCAACTATCCTTAACATATGAAAATTTGGTGTTCATTGCTGGACGTCCAGCAATAACGCGCTCGGTCCAGAGATTGACGCATGGACGAATGTTTCAGTCCAGCAATGCACGCATCGATAAAATATATATTTACGGCGCTGCGTTCATTGCTGGACCTTCACTTTCATATGTCTCCATCCGTTCATTACTGGACATCGAATTTATATGTCCTAGTGGAAATAGATGAACCAAATTCCTACAGCGTTGTTAGATGTTTCTTGTTATATATATTTCAAACCCCCCTTTGCGCCCCATGGGGTACATCGATCCGGCGAAAAAGCTTTTTGTATCAAGTTTCATGAATTTCTGTCGAGTATTTCCGGAGAAAAGTTGTGGACGCCGGACGGAAGGATTTTGGTTTAGTATTTAATTGAATAATGAACCATAGTGATCGCTACAAGAAAACCACTGCAAATTCTACACAATGGTTTATTATTTCCTGAGCATAATGTTATGCACTCCTCAAAACTCATTTCAAATAAATTTCATTTTATTATGTTTGAATTGTGGAGACCGTCAATCTATCCGAATTCATTTAGATAGGCAAAATACAGCGAAAGAACATTAAAGATAATTTGATATAATTCTTCCTTGAGGGGTGTTCAATAGAAATAGATGGCAGGAATACCTTAGATAATCCATTTGAGACCCTTCAATAACTCTTGAAGCCGACATTGTAAAACTTGTTTTCACAACAGAAAGCAATTAACCCACATTATTGTTTTCTGTCAGAATATCCTTAATTGGTTTTCTACAAGCTATAAGGAAGGAAAATGATATAGAATTGAATAACCTTCTTTGTAACAATTAAACTCTTCATCAACCATATATCCTCGTATTTTCTTGTGTAAGAACGTTGCAAATGTTACACATATTCTGGTATTTGCTTGTATAAAAAGTGAAACGAAAGGAATGAATGATTTTTGTACATATTTCACAGTTGACCTACCCGTTTTGCTTTAGCCCCACATCCTTATGACGAGAAATAATTAATCCTTGGCTCCTCAAAACAATTGTGGCTTATCTACGATATTGCTTTTCGTTCGTTTATAATCGACATGACTTCGTTAGGTGATATCAGTATACATACCACCAACTGTTTACATGAACTCGGCTCCAGCCACGCACGTTTGTGCGCCGCTTGGCTCCCCCGCGAATATTATAATAATAATATAATAATTTCAACGACTGATAAGAGTGGAAAGAAGAAATTTTGCATATTTTGTCTCAATATCTCCGAAAATTGTAAATACATGAAACTGAAATTAGGTACGATATTGTAAAATATTGACGTTAAGGCGTGTGCGAAAACTCACTGAAATGTGATTGGTAGTAACCGAAAGCAAAAATTTTTAAAAGTGACTTACTATACGATCTCAACAAAAATTCGCAAAAAGTTGCGCACCTATATCGTTCAACTGATTACTAAGATAACTAAGTTTCAATCTGATTGCTCGAGCAGTTCCTGAGATATCGAGGAAAAAAACTTTAAAATTCGAATGACTTATACTCAAAAACCATCTGAACAATTTGCCTATCAACGAACTGAACCATTCTGATGCTCAACTTATACTGAAAGTTTCAAGTCGATAGCTCTTCGCATTCTCAAGCTATCGTGTAAAAACGATAGCTCTCTGTTTCCTAGAACATGCGCGGAATTTTTTTTTTATTTATTTATTAGTGGCAGTGGTATAGTGGATAGCACGTTGGACTTACGACCAAGAGGTCGTAGGTTCAAGCCCTGGTCTGGGAAAGAAATTATTCGGATCAAGGGAACCGTCCAACCATTCACTGTTGGGTAAACAATTAACAGTGCTGTTCCTGACGTGGCGTGAGGAAACAGTAATAAAGCCTACACAGAACACACCTGGTCTTCTAACTGGCACAAGCGTTATAGCTTCTGAGGGGTTTCCTAGAGGAGCCTTGGAGATTCGGCCAAAATAAATAAAAAAAAAATAAAAATATTTTAGAGAACTATTGATATTGAAAATACCTTCTGAATCAATTCAAATAGGTAGGAAACTTGCACTTCAAACAAATCCACATGTATCTGAAATTTACGTAACTTTAATTGCCAGCAAATGAAATGACTCGTTTGAGCTTTACCTTTGTTTTGTGAAATTCTATTTTACTGAATTTGCTATATTTCAAATGAGAAGATATATCGAATTATACAGGGTGTCCGGGGAATAACTGTACATACTCTTACCAGAGATAGAGTTGGACTAGCTGATTACTGATTGACTGTAAAAAAATAATTTCTGGATTTCCCTAGAAAGATACAGGGTGATTTTCCAACTTCATGGAAATACTTAGACCATTATAAAATCCAAACTTATTGACGAATAGTATTGAAACTTGGGAGATTATTGGTACATGCTAAGTTCGAGTCAGAACGATATCAATTATTTCATTATTCCAGGGCCGGACTCATTAATCTTCATTTAAAGTGTTCAGGGTGAAAAAAACACTTTGTATTTCGAATTACAAATAATTGATTCGCTTTTTAGAAAGAAGCTAAATTATGCTTCAATTTGCGGTATCGCTCAAAGTTGTCACATCAACAATTATTTTTTTATGAATTTTTGAATTTGGATAGAGTTCGAAAAATTGAATTTTTCACCATGAAGAGAACTGAAAATCTCATGTTTGAATATAAAATGCGAAAGTATTAGTAAAAAATTTTCAAAAAAGTTCAGAGCTTTAATAAGCACATTCGATAACGAAACAATAACAAATGAAACAAACTAAAATACATTGAAGAGTACCTAATAAAAACGAAAATAGGAACGAATGAATTGCAGAGTTAACGTTATTTCAGAAGTGGTTCGAAATGAAAACCATTAGCTTGTATACATTTCTCTTGCCGAATGTTCAAATTGGATACAGCCTTGCGAATCATATCGCCATTATTTCTTAAAATATCGCAACAGTTGATAATTCTGTTCATCAGTTGTTCTCTTGACTGGATTTCTTCAGAATATACCATATCCTTCAATTTTCCCCATAAAAAATAATCTAGCGTGTTGAAATCTGGAGATCGAGGAGGCCATGGAATAGGTCCTCCTCGACCTATCCACCTATTTGGATAGGTATTGTCGAGGTAACTTCTCACTTCCAAACCAAAATGAGGTCCAGCTCCATCATGCTGGAAATAAATTCCTCTAATATTTTTTCCTTGTAGCATGCCGGGTAAAATATTTTGTAAGAAATCTAGATAAATCGCACTTGTAAGGAGACCGTCAAAAAATGAGGCCCAATCAAATGTTTGTTTATCACAGCACACCAAACATTTACTGAAAATTTATGTTGTGAATTTCTCTGTCTTATACTGTGTGGATTATTTTCGGCCCAAATATGCGAGTTATGAATATTGAACACACCGTCTCTGGTGAATTGAGCCTCATCACTGAATATTGTTCTGTACAAAGTGACTCTGTGATTTGCTATCCAATGTGCAAAATTCAGGCTTAAGACATTATCGCCAGGTTCCAATCGTTGTACCTGTTGTATGTGGTACGGGTACATATTTTCCTCTTTGATTATTCTATGCACCTTATGCTTCGGCAAATGTAATTGTGCACTTACTCTCCTTATACTAGTTGAAGGTTGTGCTTGAATTAATTGGAGTACTTCATCACTTCTTTCTAGATTCCTTTGGCGATCCTTCTTCCTATCTGGCACTCTACCACATTGCGCTATACAACTAAATACTGCAGAAAATGTTTGGTGATTGGGAATTCTGCGCGACGGAAATCTCAGACGATACTCTCTCACAGCCGCTCGACTATTTCCCTCACATTTACCATACACGAACATCATATCAGCATATTCTCTATTTGTGAAATTGGCCATTTTGGTAATTTCACTATTTTATAATAATCAAAGCACAAGCAACAAACAACAATCTCAAATTTCAGTTGTCAAAATGTTTGAAGTTTATCACAGAATATTCTATAGGAATTCATATTTTATCTTGTAGGAAATTTTATTTCTGTGCATTTTTGATCTTGAATCTTTGAAAACATCTTGTATGTACCGAACCGCATCAACGATAAACGCACACTAAACCCCTAGTAAATAAAAATTTGCCATGAAACAATATGGCAACACAGCGAAATTGATGAATTTGGGTGGGAGAAAAACAAAGTCCAGCTATACACGCCTAGACATATGAAAATGTGGTGTTCATTGCTGGACGTCCAGCAATAACGCGCTCGGTCCAGCGTTTGACGCATGGACTGACGTTTCGGTCCAGCAATGCACGCATCGACATAAATATATATATATATATATATATATATATATATATCGTGAATCTTTAAGGGAATTCGACTGATAAGAAGGATTTCAGTTTTACTCTTTATTCATACCAAGCTTTCGGAACTGGTTAGTTCCTTCCTCAGGGTTACTACAATTTTAACAATTAAAATTAAAATTACATACACAAAAAGAACTTTCACAAATCTTTAAAAACAGTCACTTACAGAATTTGAGGTTGTCTCCTTAATAAGTTAAAATTCATCAATTAACGCAAATTTTTAAGTAAATTAGTCTCAAATACTCTATCAGTTGGATTAATCTTTCTTTGTCAATTGGATGTGAGTATAAACAGTGTGTCTAACCTAACTTAATTATTTTCTTTGGTACATATCACAGAATCGCATTGCGTCAACTTTGGTTTACTTTTTCTTCTTATTTTTATTCGTCTAGTGGTCCATCATAGAATCGTTCCCGGTTTGGATATGTTAACAGGAACGTGTAAACATTGCTTAATTTTTGTACGTCAGTTTTTTTATTTATTGGATTTTCTTGATTTCTTATGTTGATCATTTCTTGTATCAGTCTTTTATTATATTTACCTTCCGTACATAATACTTCTGTATTTTCAAAATCAATTTTATGATCCTTTTTCATTGAGTGTACAGCTAAAGCACATCGTGGGTTCATTGTCCGGATATCACTCTTATGTAACGTTAATCGACTCTTTAACCATTGAGATGTTTGTCCCACATAGGTGCCATCACATTCGGAACATTTAATTTTATACACTACATTAGATTTCAGTGGGTTTGGTGTTGTATCTTTCAATTTACTGTATAACATCTTGATAGTTTTCGTGTTGTATGTACTTATTTTTACTTTTTCATCTTTAATTTGCAACATTTATTAATGAATTTGCAACATTTATTAATGACCTTGCTATTCCACCAGAATATGAAGTAGTCTCATTAGATGTGGTAAACCTGTTTGGGAATATATATAAAGAACTAGTGATGAAAGTGCTAGAGACTAAGTGGAATAAGATTGAAGAACATTGTAATGTACCCAAAACACTGTTTATGGAGATCGTAGAGTTCATACTCGATAACAACTATTTCATGTTTGAAGGGAAATTTTATGTACAGACATTTGGCTGTGCTATGGGTTCCAAACTTAGCCCGGTACTGTCCCTTTATGTTATGGATTATGTTTTGGACATTTCCATTCCAAAGTTGTCCTTCAAGGTGTTTTTCATAAAAAAATTTGTAGATGATTTGATACTTGCAATACCGAAAACAGGCTTGGAGGAGATAATTCAGGTATTTAACAGTTTTGACTTGAACATCCAATTTACAAGTGAAAGAGAAGATGAAAATAATTCTGTTCCATTCCTGGATACAAAGGTTTGCAGAATAAATAACATAATTAAACTGGACTGGTATCAAAAAGAAACAAATTCAAACAAATTCATACATTTCAAATCAGAACATCCGATAAACATGAAAATAAATTGTATCAAAGAAATGAAAAACAGGATACAAAGAATCTGCCATCCAGATATGGTGGATGCGAACATAAAGAAATTACATGAGATCTTTCGGCAAAATTCCTATCCAAAACAAATGCTTGACAAACTAATGTATGAAACTGACAGAGTATCCATAACAGAATCTCGACGAAAACCTGAACAAATTGAAAATATAGTTCAAGATGATCCTGTAATAAAATATGGCAGCCTTCCCAACATAGGAAATCTAACCAGCAAAATTAAGAATTGTTTTAAAGATAAAAAAGTAAAAATAAGTACATACAACACGAAAACTATCAAGATGTTATACAGTAAATTGAAAGATACAACACCAAACCCACTGAAATCTAATGTAGTGTATAAAATTAAATGTTCCGAATGTGATGGCACCTATGTGGGACAAACATCTCAATGGTTAAAGAGTCGATTAACGTTACATAAGAGTGATATCCGGACAATGAACCCACGATGTGCTTTAGCTGTACACTCAATGAAAAAGGATCATAAAATTGATTTTGAAAATACAGAAGTATTATGTACGGAAGGTAAATATAATAAAAGACTGATACAAGAAATGATCAACATAAGAAATCAAGAAAATCCAATAAATAAAAAAACTGACGTACAAAAATTAAGCAATGTTTACACGTTCCTGTTAACATATCCAAACCGGGAACGATTCTATGATGGACCACTAGACGAATAAAAATAAGAAGAAAAAGTAAACCAAAGTTGACGCAATGCGATTCTGTGATATGTACCAAAGAAAATAATTAAGTTAGGTTAGACACACTGTTTATACTCACATCCAATTGACAAAGAAAGATTAATCCAACTGATAGAGTATTTGAGACTAATTTACTTAAAAATTTGCGTTAATTGATGAATTTTAACTTATTAAGGAGACAACCTCAAATTCTGTAAGTGACTGTTTTTAAAGATTTGTGAAAGTTCTTTTTGTGTATGTAATTTTAATTTTAATTGTTAAAATTGTAGTAACCCTGAGGAAGGAACTAACCAGTTCCGAAAGCTTGGTATGAATAAAGAGTAAAACTGAAATCCTTCTTATCAGTCGAATTCCCTTAAAGATTCACGATATTTATAGTACGACTGTTATCTGGAGACAATATATATATATATATATATATATATATATATATATATATATATATATATATATATACAGGGTGTTTCAAGTTCGACGGCCTATTAGACGTTTCTGGAGAACAGGGCCGATTTGAAATCTGAGAATTCGGAATATGACATTGTTTATGATGCCCTATTCAGCTAAAATATTTTCAAAGTTCCGGCACTTCCGCACTGAGTATACGCATAGGATATTCACAGTAAAAATAATTCACGTAATTGTGACTAAGGAAATTCTCTCTTTTTTTCGGTTTTTCCATAATATTTTTAAAACTATGAGGACTACCGCAATAATTTTAGAAAAGAGTAATTGAAAATGGAAATCCTGATAATATCTGAGACAAAATGAAAAAAAAATGTTTTTTTGAGAAAATTTTTTTTTGAATCTTGTATAACATCATGAACAATGTCATATTCCGAATTTTCAGATTTCTCCAGAAACGTCTAATAGGCTGTCGAACTTGAAACACCCTGTATAGATATCGTGAATGGTATGCGATCTTCCACATTTGTTTCCTTCGGCTCATTTTGTCGATTTTCCTAAATTTGTCGAATTTTGTAGAATATGATCTTTTTTTTCTTAATATTTTGAAAACTATGAGGTCTAACGCAATAAATTTAGCGAAGAGTAATTGAGAATGGAAATCTTGATAATATCTGAGACATAAAATGAAAAAAAAAAGTTTTTTTTGAAAAGGTCATATATAGTTAAGATGTTATTACTCTTGAAAAGGCCCCTACATGAGTCTCTATAACACATTCAGAAAATTGTGCGTGAGGCCCATTTTCGTATAAGGAAGATCTTCTCTGCAGAAGAAGTACCGCCCCAAAAAATGATGCAGTAAGATGCTGAAGATTGAAAATTAGCATAATATGTAACTTTTAGGACATCTAAGTCTAAGGGCCAGTTGCACCATTTGCCTAAACATTGATTAAAAATTTAAACATTACTCTCTGATTTCTTAAGAGAAATCAGAAATTAATCGATGTTTAAATTTTAATTAATGTTTAGGCAAATGGTGCAACTGGCCATAAGCTTTTTTACCACATTCAGTGTATAAATTATGGTGCAAAGTTTACTCTTCAGTTGTGCAATATGAGGAAAACGTTTCAAAGCATTATCCATTTCAACACCAAGAAACTTTACTTGTTTGCTAACTGCTTACAATTATTTGGTCTTTGTAATGTAATAAATCAGGTGGATTCCAGTGCGTTCTTTCTGTAGTGAAAAATATACACTCCGTTTTTTGCATATTCTTTACAAGCCTATTATCAATGCACCACTCCTCCGTTTTAGCCATAACAGACTCCAATGTAAGTGTTGAGGAAAATATTTTTTTGTGGCTCGGACCAGGATGTTTGTATCATCAGAATATATTACAGGTTGACAGTTTTCCGTTGGTAGGTATTTCGTTATATAATTTATGCAGATGATAAATAGTAGCGGTCCTAAAATGCTACCTTGGGGAACTCCCAAAGTTGACATGAGTTCATCTGAAGTTTATGTGATTCCATTCACCATAAAAGACACTTTCTGCCTCCGGTTGGTGAGGTAACATTTTATGAGATCCAGTTGTTTGTCTCTTAGTTCACATAGTTCCATTTTGTTCAACAATATTTCGTGGTTCACGCAGTCAAACGCTTTGGACAAATCAATGAACAGGGCAGCTGGAATTTCACCTCTTTCCAATGCCAAGACAATTGTGTGTGTTAGTTCAAAAATTGTCTGTATTTTTGTTGTTGACAAATCCATATTGTCTGTTGTGCATAACATTAAACATGTTCAAAATTTAAGGATTCTAGTTGCTAAAACTTTCTCAAAAATTTTGGAAAATGAGGTCAGCAGACTGATTGGTCTGTAGTTTCTCAAGTCAGTTTGATCTCCTTTCTTATGTATAGGCCTGATAATTGATGTTTTAAGTGTATCTGGAAAAATACTCTCTTCAAAAGATGAATTCATAATATGAGCAAGGGTGGGAGCTACAATATGAATAGATGTCTTAACAATACTCATGGGAATTCCATCATAACCAGTCGAGCTTTTGTTATTTATTGATTTCGCAGCTGCAACCACCTCAGATTCTTCAATATCAAACATATAAAAGCAATTCAAAAGACGTGCAGAATTATAACTGTACCCAACTCTGGTTGACGAATTATTACACGTTTAAGGAGCCATATTGATGAAGAAGATATTAAAATCATTAATCATTAACCATTTTGGGCAGATTTTCCTGGTTGATGTTATCAAGGCTACATTAAGGACTTCTCTTAGTGAGTTTATTTACTACCTGCCATGTTGTCTTTGATGTATTCTGTGCATTTCTTATGATTTTGCTGCAATTCTTTTTTTTTCCATGTTGCAATGTAGGAATCATATTTTTTTTGTAAGTCTTATAAACATTTTTGAATTCTTGTGTTACTTGAGAGACAGTATAGAGTGTATCTAAAATATTTTTCATTTCTCTTATTTAAGGAACGTTTCTGAATGAGTTTCCGGAATCTCTCTTAACTACATGTTTTAAGGAGAAACTATCCTCGAAGATCTTCCTAAAACAGTCTAAGAAGTAATTCCAAATTCCATTGATGTCTTTCCTATCAAAACTGTTAATTTCGTCCAATTTTGCTTGCGATAGATTGAGCAGAAAATCATCCATATCTCTTATCCAGTTCTTATGAAACTTTGTATCTTCAACTATGGTTTCAAAAGTGAATAATATTACCTTATGGTCAGATATGTGATTTTCAATTGTACAAGAGGTGCCATTAATATTCGCAAAAAAATTATCCAAGCAAGAGTCTGAGGCAGACCTTGTTAGCTCATTTATCTTAATTTCAATATTGAATGTCTCAAGGAGATCAAGAAAAAGTTGAAATTCATTGGAATTAGCGAGTATATCGATATTCAAGTCTCCTCCAATCAATAATTCACAATTTTCCTTAATACCTATCTCTAATATAGCTTTTCAAAAAATTTCTACATTACTATGTGGTGGTGGATTAGACCTATAAATGCAATCTACTAAAATTTTCGATTTTTCAAGATTTACCTGACCAGCACAGCACTCCACAACAGGAGGCACACTCAAAGAATTTAAATCATCCCTTCTGATATACATCAATTGACTTTTACAAAAGATAGCACTTCCGCCATGTCTACCTCTTTCCCGGCTTAAACTATCCACCAGATTGTATGCAAGTATTAAGTTCTTCTTTGCTTTTCCAGTGTTCAATAACTATCAAAACATCCAGCTTATGTTCACATACAAAAAGTTCAAGGGAATTTAGACAGTTTCCAATTGACTATACGTTCTGATGAGCCACGGAAAAGGATTTATATTCACTATTTTGCTATACTAGTATGTCCGTTTCATTCTTCCCGCCAAGTGAAAAAAATTTCGGAAATTAAATAACCTCAACGTGACACCCTCCGGCCAGCATTCAGGACCCAATAGTTTCTCAAATAATTGATCAGAGGGAACACCTACGCTAAAGGATGAATTAGTGCCCTCTGTTGGAAGTTTTTTAATTTCAAAGTCATCAATGCCAGTTGAATTCTTCAGGAAATCCTTCATTACTTTTTCAGTTACATCATTTCCACATATTCTTCCTGCATACAGCCATTTACCCCTTGGAACACCCTTTATCTTGCTGTTAGATCAACTCCTTTAGATCCAGTGCACAATACAGAATTATTATGTTTGATATTTTTTTCTTCATTACTGTTCTCCATGTATATTGAGTGTTGATTTCTGAATTTTCAAAATTTGCATTATTCCCCATATTGTGATTATCATCAGCATCAAGATTTATAATCTCATCCATTTTCCTCCGCTGTGCCTACTCAAATTCTACCAGTGATCTAGATTTGTTATTCTCATGATCACCATATTCTTTGTATTGAAGATGTAGAGGAAATTGTTTCATTGATATAGTTCAATATCAATAATGAAAGCGAGTTTGTTCGAAGCTAACAACTGAGAATTTTATAATGGATTTCGCGAATATACTGTGATTGTTTGAAACCCAATTATAATATTGAGGAAATAAATTCCTAAAATTTATAGCTGAGACATTGCATAAATGGTCACACGTCTACACTCTTTGCTCTGTCTCATTTATGTTATTTTATTTGTTGATACTGTTCAAATCCTTCTTCACTAATAAAAAATAAGAAATGAAAATTTTAATTTTTTTAAGAAACTATGAGTTCCCTCAATTCTCACCTGTATTTTCCTTTTTTTCCAAGCAAGAAACGATTCTAATGTCACCTTAGTTTGATTAGGACCAAGAGCTGCTCGTTCCCTCTCAATTAGTTCTTCTAGGGTGATTTCATTTTTCTTTTCATCCTTCTTCTTATCTTTTTTCAAAGTGAAACCAGGAGGAAGGGCATGCCGGTAGATGCAACTTTCACCAGAGGGACAAGACCAAAACCAACCATATTTAGATTTTTCTACAGCATCTATGAAATGTTTGCAAATCTGAAAAATGTTCAACATGTGGTTTTTTCTGTTCTGATCAAGTCTTTTGACTTCATTAACAACTTTTATTTTTGCCAGAAATAAATTCTACATGGAAATTCTCAAAAAAATAGAATAAATCGAGAGGTTAGTTATTATTTTTCAAGGTGGTGTATTTACATAAGGGATTGACATTAAATTGAAACTATTCCACAAAATCTTGATCTCAATTATTATTGTTAATATCACTATAATATAGTATGTAGATGTACGAACGAATATCTTTTCTTTGAGAAATTTGCTGATGAACAGAACCCTACAGCAAAATTGAAAAATATTGTTATTATATTCTGCATCATGAACGAAGAATGCATCAAGATTATTTCTATTCGATTCACAACTTCGATGACCATCATGATTACTTCAATCAAAATTGATAATAATAAATTTATTGATCTCCTCAGACAAATAGAAAATGAATTGGGAAAATCATCTGAAAATTTTCTTATCCTATTATAAACTTTTTCAATCAGGAGATTTTTAAAAACCTTTCAAAACCTCATAACCTGAATCACAGGACTAGATTAAAATTTCACAGAAGAATGGAAATGAATTACATATACTGCTCAACTTTATCATGAACTGCTCATTTCCATAAACTAAAAATCTAAATATGAACAATGATGGAAAAATTTTGATTGAATTCCACCTAAAAATTGGTCTCCATGATTCACAAGATTTCAAATTATAAATCAAACATAATATCCTTTTTCGCATCATAAATACCGTTTGCACTACTATGCCATAATGAAATATATTAATTTTAAAAACTATAAATGAAAACATAATAGACAATCATAATAGAAGAAATTCGAAGAGATCCTCTCATTCAACTAATGGCTTGAAAAGAACTGGGCAATTTCTTAAAGACCAACTCGGTATGTTGACACTATTTAAATGAACAGTCCAAGTAAATTCCCACAAATTTAACCTGTCTAGAAATAATAATTTGGGTCCTACATTGGCTAACTATGTGATTTATGATTTTTTTCCTATTGAAAAATATACGTCCTTACTAGGCAGAAATTCATTATAAATTAAAATAAAAACAAAGTAATTTGCAGTAAACTATTTGATTGTAGGCAACAATTGTTTCACCACAATGTGGCTTCATCAGGCTACATTTTTTTGACTGACAAGAATGCAGGGCTTGTAGGAAACTATTATATAGGTGACAAAAAACTCAATATTGATTGCAAAATAGTCTAAGAGCCAGTAGACCAATCATATTTTAGGAAAGCCTAAAATTTCCTCAGTGTGTCTGTTGTACCTACCGATCATGAAATGGGGCCTAGCTAAGCGCAGTTGCGGTGGCCTCAGCTATATCAGGCGCGACAGGTGTGAAAATTTTATAAAATAAAAAAGTATTTTAGAAAAGCTGCCGGTTTAATATGTCAAATTACACTCTTATAGCTATTCAAAAACGAAACGACTGACGATGGTGAAGTGGCAGCAGAAATTTTCAAAATAAAAAAAAAAAATTTAATTTTAATTTATTTATTATTCTTTGAAGTTTAAACTTCAGACAGTAAAGTCTTTCTCCCCCGCGTGTATATAAATTCAGGTTGGTCCAGATTTTAGTTCAATAACTTTCATGTCAGATAGAACAACTCTTTTCATGAAAAAAAGTTCATATGAATATATATCCTAACAAGCTTAGTTTTAGAGATACAGGGATTTAAAGTTTTGAAAAAAATAAAAAATCTGACATTTGTCAGACAGTCAATAAAAAAATTTTGTGAATATTTTTTATTGTTTGAGCGTCTAACAAATGTTCTTGTTGAAATGTTCAATTGAATGCCATCTGAAAGCATCATTGTACACCACGGTAATTTTTGTACTTTCATTGATCATTGTAATGGGAAAACTTGAAAAATTAATTTTTGTAGATTTTCATGGATAGTCTTTGCTTTGTACTCGATTATCACCAAAATGGTACATTCTGAAAAAAATTCAGGAGATCTCTTTTTTTAGTAAAGCTCTGTTAATTTCAGAAATAAGATAATTTTCTCGAAAAAAAGATTGGTGTAGATTTTCAATAGGAAAAGGATCATCACACCCCTATAACACGCCACTGGATAATTTGGGTCAGAGACACTGACCTTATTCGAAACATTAAATTATCTAGATTTCAATACCTAAAAATCGAAACAATGAATGTAATAATACTAGATTCATAAATAAAAAACAATTTTTTTTTTCCAAACTTTAACACCCTGTATCTCTAAAACGAAGCTTGTTAGGATATATGTTTATATGAACTTTTTTTCATGAAAACAGTTGTTCTATCCAACGCCAAAATTTTTGAACTAAAATCTGGACCAACCTAAATTTATAAACTGCCTTCAGAAGTTTAAACTGCAAAGAATAATATATATGAATTTCAAGTTTCCTAAATACTTTTGAAAAAATTTTTTTTTTATTTTGAAAATTTCTGCCACCACTTCACCACCGAGATAATAATCGTCAGTCGTTTCGTTTTTGAATAGCTTTAAGATGTAATTTAAGATGTTTAAGATGTAATTTGACATAGCTTTCCTAAAATACTTTTTCATAAAATGTTTACACCTGTCACGCAACCTCGCTTAGCTAGTCCCCATATCATGGTTGGTAGGTACAACAGACTCACTGAGGAAATTTTAGGCTTTCCTAAAATATGATTTTCACAGGTATATTGGACAATTTACCTCCTGGGATTTCCAAACTATTAAAAGGAATTCAATAGTGGCTATAAGAACAATTTTTCACATCAAATTTAGGGAATCTTGACGTGGAATATTCAAAGAAAGTAAAGTTCTTACTATGCCTGGTCTATATATTTATAGACTCTTATTATTTTTTCACAAGAACAAATCATATTTCCGGAGTTGTAAGAATGTGAATTCAACTCGGAGAATATACGAGTATTTTTTTCCACCTCACAAACTGTCAGGTACTGAACATGGTACTTATTACATGTGCCTTAGAGTGTTCAACTATCTACCTAGAATGGTAAGAAATATATTAGACTTTAAACTAGCAATTTTTCCATTGATTATGGATTGTGAACTTTACTCTATAACAGAGTTCAGGGAATTCTGCATGGTGAAGGATATTTATAATTTTTAGTTTTTTTCTACTTTCTTTTGAATTTGTGAACTGTTGACCTATTTTCTTCTTGTTTTTATAACAATTCTGAAGATAAAAGGGTGTTATTATTGTTATTATGGATTATTTCTAAGTTTTTATTAAAGGTATGGTCCCATTCTCTAAGAAAAGTTGAAACCTTTTACCTCAGAGCCATAACAAATATAAATCACCCAAGAAGCCCTTGGACCTCAACCATATTCACTTTTTAATGAGAAAAAAGCAATATGGCAAATAAGACATTAATTTTAAGTAAAACATATTTCATTAAATCAAGCTGGAGGACGATTTTCTGCATTTACTACTAATAATAATTTAGGAATAATGTAAAGAAATCAATCAAATGACGTGTTTAGACGGCGCAAATAAATTCCGAGCGTCTATTTCATGATGAGTCATTACTTATCATGGAAAAAGGTGAGCAGTCAGTACCCAGGAAATGGACGTGAAAAGTGTGAATAAGAGCACATGAAGAAAATGGGATGAAATCCAACAAAAGTGCAATAGAAATTTAGTGATTACTTGCAAACTTACAATATCAGTTGTTGGCATTTTACCACCAGCTTTACCATGTTTCTTTTCAATGACTTCTCTCAATTTATCAACATCCCAATTCTCCATTGTATCTTCATCATCATCATCCCTCATATCCACATAAAGAGAACGTTTTTCAGCTTTTCTCTCAATAGTCAAATCATGAGAGAATTTACACTTATCACCTTTTCCACATTGTCCTTGTTTGAAGAAAGCACATACCACTGACTTAGGATCAGCACCTAAACAAATAAATGTTTTTATATAAGATTGAACTTTTATTGATATGAAATAAATTAATTTGTATATATATGAATTAGACGGATCAAACAAAAACTATTTTCGGTAAACATGTAGAATAGGTATATGACCTTGAGACCCTCTAATATGCTACGCAAAAAAGGCAGCTACGTTGCCAGATCGAAAAATTAGTTAGGTATCTAAAGTAAAGTGGGTAATAAAGAAATATTTCACCAATTCCCATGGGTTGTGACAGTTATAATAATAGGTAATCTATATCTTACAGTATTCATTCTGATTCTGGATACAAGTATTAATGCTGCAACACAATTCATCCTTGAAGTCAGGATGTGACAGAAGTTTAAATGGAATGGTAAAGAAAATAGATCATATCATTCATATCATCATAATTGATTTATGTAGGAAATTCTTTAAACTAAATGTTATTTTGTATCTTTTTTGTAAATTAGACAGAGCGATTGTCAGCAGAAGTGAAGGTTTTTTGCTTAGTTCTTTCTTTCGTAAGCTCTGTGAACTAAGGGAGTAAAATATTCAAATAAGTTTTCTGAAATGAATATTCCTTTTAAAGAAGTTTATTGAAAACTAGGAGTTCCAAATTGATTGGTGGTAACTAGTGATATATCATCACCAAGCCCTCTGCGTCCACTGCTTGACATAAGCTAATATTTGTAAAATGGCCAGTCCGTTTATGGTTAAATAAATAAATAAATAAGCCTCCCCTAGCAATAACAAATAAATAAAGGTTTTTCAATCTAGCAACCTAGCTGCCTATTTGACGTAGAGAATTGGACGTCTTCCAAGGGTCTCAAGGTCATACACCTATTCTACATTATTACTCTATTATTTCAATCCTTGGGGCTGCATGAATTTTTTTTTTTTTTTTGGTGGGTTCCTGTTGACGCAAAGATTCAAAAAGAGTATTTGCCATCGATTTTTTGTTCACACCTTACCCAAAGCATGCAATCTCTTACCAAGAGAGATTAGGCTTATCCCTCAACTCAGGAGTTTTTCAATTGAAGCTAGGAGGTTTATTTTTCAGAATTTCACCAATTTTATAAAAATTTTAGAATAAAGTATGAAAAAAAAATTAATAAAATTAAAAATACTGATGTTTCTTGCTCACATGGGATCCGCGACGGTATTGCGTTTTTGAGTTGCACAACCCAAGTGTTCAATCACTGAGGTGCATGAACGTTTTTGTATGATAAATAAATGATTAGTATGATAAATAAATAAATAAAATAAAATAAAAAAAAAATAAATAAAAATTAACACTTTAACTGCCGCATAGGATTCTCAGTGATTTCCAATATTGACATCCTGTACAGCCGGCGGCCAAATGGTAAAATATGAATACGAAATTATGATATGCGCTTTTTGTTTCACAATGATATGCCAATATTTAGTGGAGAAAAACACATAGCAATTTTCAGGATAAGCCACAGTTTCATTTGGCGCTTTAAGTACCAAGTCACTTGGCCGCCAGCTGCACAGGTGGCAGTTAACGTATTAAATGTATAGAAGAATACATAAAATGAAAATAACGTTATTTTTTTCAATTTCTTTTACACTGATTCAACAAAGAAAAAATCGAGATATAATATAATAAAATCTTTGATAATATTTTAGGTCATAATAAATTTGATATTTTACCTTTTTCAACTTTTTGTGTTTGCACAGGCTTGAATAGCATGGCTAGTTCTTTTTGTTCCTTCAGTTTCTTTTCTTTTTCTAATTTTTTTGGATCCATATCTTTATTAGGATGAATACCTCCTGATTTTACTTGTTTTTCAACTTGTGCTATGAACTTTTGCTGTTTAGCTCCTTTTTTGTTTTTCAAACCAAATGTTTTATCCTAGAATTAAAAATATTATCTGAATATTTTATTTTCTAGAACACATATGATATTGTAAATATATAAGATTTGAAAACATACTTCTATAACTTTCTCTTTTTTTTTTGTCTCGGTTTTTTTGCTGGGGGCTCCAGGTTTTGCTTTGGGTGGCATCTTGAATATCTCAAATCTAACCGTTCAAAATTTAAAATTTTTCAATTTATAGAATATAAAGCAACACACACTTCTAAGCCATTGACATAACCTAAAAGAACAACTTTGACGTACCCATAGACCATAGAGTAGTAAACATAGATAGAGGAAGTATTCGCAATTTTACATGTCCCCTATATATTTAGTATTCTGTGATGTCCCCAACGTGCAGGGCCGGCGCGAGCAATTTTGGCGCCTGAAGCAAACAATTTTTTGGCGCCCCTGCTGAAAAAGTAACAATATTTAAGTATCACATTTTAAAGTCACATTTAATATATTAATATACAGACGTTAAATCATTATTTATTTACAGTCACCGTCAAAATAATAGCACATAATTAAAGATAATAGCTAGGTAACTCAGAGTCGGTTGAATATCTCATTTCAGTAGTTTTTTTTTTGAATAGCACTAATTGTACCTTTCTGCTACTAATTACGTGTTCAATAGAGATTATTGCCAGCCCAGAAATTCTCTCCTGGTGCATTGCAGAGCCCGAATAATTTTAAATAATTTTGTATTTTGAAAAAGAACGTTCTCCGCTAGCTACAGTTACGGGCATTGTAATTGGTATCCGAAGTACAATAACTATGTTGATTATAATTTTCAGATAAATTACCCGCCTCCAAATAATTCAGCAACTGGATAGGTGACATTTTGGATTCCAGCGTACGGTTCGAAAAAAGCAATTCCGTGCTCAGATTTCTGGGCTCAATGTTATTTCTTAAAAAGCACGAAGAGTCCATTGCAATTGTGCATTATAAACTCTGAAGATTTTGTAGCTAATGCCTTAACGTCGTATATGAATTCAAATTATGAGCTATGTTCTTTCAATTGGAAGAAGCGTTCATTCAAAAAATTAACACAAATGTCCGATAAATAATTGTTTGTGTATGTGTATTCCTTTCTTCATATTGACAAAGCCTTGTTTTTTTAAAGAATGTGTACATTTGCTTAAATTTGCCAAATATTCTGACAATTTTCTCAGCTCGCTAACACACACATCAATTATCATACCGGGACTTTTCAACTGCTTAGATACGATATTGATGTGAACTTAAACCTCATTCGAACTTACTATAGAAGTATAGAACAAATGAATTTAAAACATGAAATTTTTGCTCTTGCCCTTACTTCTTGTATCGCCATCGTTCTCATCATTTTTGGTTCTCTTGTCAGTGTTCGGAATCCAAACAAACAAATTGTCATTCAAATTAGTACGTTGTCATTGAAGAAATTGGCTTATTTTGATAAATAATATTATTTAAGGAACGATTTTACTATTAATTGATAGACAGAAGGCACGAGATTAATGCCAGTAAGTTCGAACTTGAAGTTCAACTAATAAACACGGCTTTATACAAAATCTGGGAAATGATACAGGATTCAAACTTACTGGTATTAACCTCGTTCCTTCTGTCTATCAATTAATACTGAAATCGTTCCTCAAATACTCTTATTTATGAAAATAAGCCAATTCCTTCAACGACACCGTACCAATTTGAATGACTTTATTTGTTTGGATTCCGAACACTGATAGGACAACCAAAAATGGAGGTGTGTGACGTCACACTAAAAGAGCGTATAGGCATCTGACTGTATATACAGTCACTGTACTGAAAATTACAGTGGCTGTATATACTACAGTGTCACAGTGACGACAACTTCGGCCATCCGCCATTAAATGTCGGCGAAAAATGATAGATTCAAACGTTAACCGGTGTTTCAAGATTCAGACGATTGACTGCGCATGCGCGAAGGTTAGTCGAATAATCAATTTATGAACAACTTGTCCATTTGCTGCATACTAATTGGGAAATGCTGTATTTCATTATTTTTAAATAATCTAATTCCTTAAAAATCTATGTTCTGCAAATATTGAATTGGTTATAGCACAAGCAATTGTAAATATATCTTTAACTTTCTTCACAAGAGACCACTGCAATTTACATCCTAAAATTTTGAATATCTTAATACGCTGATTGACTCTTTCAATATGTACTCGAGCAGCTGCTATTTCAGCATTTAACAATGCTTCCTCGGTACTGAACTGTTTTTATTTTTTAAAAAGGGTACTGCTTCTACTATTGTATCTAATAGTAGTTTTATAATATTGAGACCAGTAAAACTATTTAGAGCACTATCTGTTGTTATTAGGTCACACAAAGAAGACACTTTAGGAGTATTCACTTGCATCCTTGAAAGTTTTAGGCCCATTTTAGTCAGGCTGACCCTGAAGAAGCTGTATAGACCTTGTGCAACTTCGATTTCATCATCACAAGAGCATTCTTCAGCAACAAGTTTTTCTTTGTTGATAATTCTTTGTCTTTCAGATCTACTACTAGAACATTCATGTTCTTCCTTTGTGGTAGTAGACCGAACAGGAAGATTTCTGAAAGGCACAGAAGTCTTTTTCAAAAACTTTGTGTAGAACTGGAATCTGTAAACGATTATCCCCATAAATATAACCCAAAATTTCAATGTGTAATTCGTGCTCACTTCGATAAAAGGCAGAGAACATACTTTCATATTTCTTGTCACTGGTTTACTGATTCAGTTATAACAAGCTTTTTGTCGATCCATCAGCACTTTACTCCCCAATTTCCTTTCCACCAAAACACGATATTTATCACCAGTTTGAGGGAAATTGATATTTGAACTTTTTTTCCAGGAAGAACACTTAGGAACTGAACAATAGCGATTCGAACGACTCACAACCATTGAAATGAGTTAAAATATAAATATTTGTATATAGGTCTATGGTGTAGTATTCGATTTTGTTATAGTGACTTGATTAAACCACTATAGATTTTGTTGATGTTGAACGCCATCGAGTTGTACTCAAGTTGTACTCAAAAATTTCACTCAAAAAAATTGGTCCGTGAAGTGGAGCCCTCTGAAGAAATCGGTCTTATTTTAAAGAACTGAAATATTTGAAATAGATTTCTATATTTTGATATTTCTTCTACTCTGTAATATGAATTTTTCAACCATTTACGCCAGTGGCGTGTATTATGATCTTCTTCAAGTGCCGTTTTCGTTCCGAAGGTTAGCAATCATCAAGGCTATCCGAACCTTAGATACAGCGGATCTGAAAAGTTGACTTGAAGAGCAATTGAGCCACTCCCTCAGGTTTCGCAACCAAGAGTGATGTCTTCTTCCCTGGATTTTTCCCTGCATTATCAGCCGCAATAACTCATATTTATGTCCACGCATAATGTGTCTCAGATACTGCAGTTTACTCCTTTTCACCGTCAACACCAGTTCTCTCTCCTTCCTCATTCTCTGCTTAACATTCTCGTTTGTAACTCTGTCCATCCAACTCATTCTGTGAATCCTTCGGTACACTCACATCTCAAACGCATGCAGTCTTCGAATTTCTGTCTTCCGCAGGGTCCAGCATTCCATCCCATAAAAAAGCATCGAGAACACATAGCATCGCAACAATCTCACCTTCAAGTCCAGAGTGAGGTCTCTGCTACATAATGCTCATCTCATCTTCAAGAAGGTGGCCCTCGCCTGCTCTATTCTTATTCTAATTTCTTCCGAGCAGTCAATATCATGATTCATCAGAGTGCCAAGGTATTTATACTTTTCCACCCTCTCGATCGTTTGATCTTCCAGAACAAGGTTCGCGTTGGTTGGAGGGTTCTTTGATATAATCATGAACTTGGTCTTTTTGGCATTCAAAGTCAGTCCCTAATTCTCACCAGTTCTGGCCAACTTCGTCAGAGGAAACTCTAAATCGTCTAACGAGGTCGCTATTATGACAGTGTCCTCAGCATATCTTATATTGTTTATGACCTTTCCGTTCACTACTATACCCCTGCTTTCGTTCTCTAATGCTGTCCTGATGATTTCCCCAGAGTAAACATTAAAGAAAAGCGGCGACAATATACATCCTTGTCTGACCCCCCGTTTTATTTCGATCTCAGTGGATTGTTGGTTTACCAATTCAACAACTACTTTTTGGTTGAAATATAGCCTTGAGATGATTCTGATGTCCTTATCGTCTAGGTTTTTCTCTTTAAGGATAGTCATGAGTTTGTCGTGTTTTAATTTGTCAAAAGCCTTTTTATAATCTATAAAACACACATAAAGTGGCTGATCCATGATCCATGCATCGTTGACTCAACACGTTAACCGCAAACAACGCTTCCCTCGTTGTATTATGATATACAAGTACAATGAGCATGAATTTGATGCTTTGAATAGCACACAGTTTAATTCAATAAAACCTTGTTATCCTGAAGGTACTTAGTGATATCAACCCGGAAGTTTTTAGAGCCATCAATAATTATTATGAACAGTAAAAATTATTTGTTTGAAATTGCCAAAAATAACAAATTAGATACCGAGACCCTGCTAGAGAGGAAACAACTTAGTCTGGTAACCGTCGCATTGATTGGCCACCTGTTCAAAAAACATTTGAAGAGAATGGGATTGACGAGCTGCTCTCTATGCCGCTGGTGGAGGAGCACTGATGAAACGGTCGAACGGTTCAACTGTGGTGACTTAACTGGGGTAAGGTTAACACACCTAGGAAATCCAACACCTACTATTCCTATGGTGAGGGACCACTCCTGCCAGGCTCGCGACATTTCTGTCTGCGTGTCTGAGGATCGGAGTCTCTCTAGAACGATGCGGATGAACAATGGGCCAATGGGCCTCAGTTCGGCTGGATAAGCGCCGCTTTAAGAAGAAGAAGATACCCCATAGTTTTGATGGTTTTCTTGTCATTACATTTAAAATTCGTGTAGCAATTTGCAATGGATAAAAAAAGGGGGTTCAAAAAATTTATTCATAGAAAGTCTTTTTCAAGATCTACACGAGAATCAAATCTCAATACAATACAGAGAATCCAAATGCCACAATAAGCATTCAAAATTAGCATTGCCACAAATTGCATCTGCAACAGTCTACCTGCCAGATGTTAATGACAATATTTTAGTAGTATCATAGTATAAGAAGGAATTCTTTATACTATGGACTATGGTAATATGACAACAATTCCGTTTATGATATGTTAAAACTCGATGAAAGCCACTTATGCTTCTATAGTAATCCCACAATCGAATTGCGAGGAACATTAGAAAAATGATCTGTTGTATCTTTATATTTTACAGGTTATTTGAAATTTCAATCTGTTCGAACAATATTAAGACTGTTCTAAGTGTTTAGAATTGGCCTTTTGTAAATTAAATTATATTGAACAGTTTCACATTTTTCGACGATTGCCGAGTTTTAAGTAAGCTAGAAATATTTTTGCAATATTTATACAAGGTTAGAACTATTTAGAGGGATATCGAAAACCGTCTGAAATACAGGGTGACTTAAATTAAAAAAAGTTGCGTTATTTAGGGATGAGTATGTTGGTGTGAACACATCCAAAATATCTCCAATGGTTCCTGAGATATCTCGAAAAAAAATAAAAATCGAGGTTTTCTTTTTTTCTGTATAACTCATTAGTTTTTGGAGATAACTTCACAAAATTGTAGCTATTATCCAATATATAGATATTCTAATGGTGTGTTCAAATTTTTTCTGTGTTCTATTGTTCCAGAGACTCGATAGTCAATTTTTTTTCTTATGGACGCAATATTAGTCCTTTATACTTAAAACCACAGAACACTAAATATATATCATAATAATCAAATAATATTAATAATAAACCTAACCAAACTTAATGGTGGGTTTATGCACTGTTCCTAAGAACTAAGACTAAACCTAAGAACTAAGAATTGAACGCTAACAAATCAATGAGGGCGATTTTGCACTTTACCTAAGAACTAAGAACTAGCCCTAGAAAGTTGACCAACTATTAATGGTGGGTTTATGCATCATTCCTAAGGACTAAGAACTAATAACTAAGAACTAAACCTAAGAATTCAGTGGCGTTTATGCACTCTCTTGTTAGTTCTTAGTTATAGAATGCGCAAATGCTCGAACTACTTTCTATTTGTTCTATACTCTGATGTTTGACATTGATATTGATTGCGAAATACACCTAATACTTTTCATCGATAAACACGAATAATGGAACATAATATGATAGAAACTGGTACTCGTTAATATTGAAATTCTAAGCGGCGCACGCGCACTTCTATATTTTACCAAAGCCCTTAGTTCTTTGTTAAAAGTTGTTCCACTTTCTAGTGCTAGTGTTAGTTTTTATTTCTTAGGTAAAGTGCATAAACGCCCTCATTGATTTGTTAGCATTCAATTCTTAGTTTTTAGGTTTAGTCTTAGTTCTTAGGAATGGTGCATAAACCCACCATTATTAGTTCTTAGGTAAAGTGCATAAAAGCCCTCATTCATTGGTTAGCTTTCAATTCTTAGTTCTTAGGTTTAGTCTTAGTTCTTACTGTTCTTAGGAATGGTGCATAAACCCACCATTAGTTCTTAGGTAAAATGCATAAACACCCTCATTCATTGGTTAGCTTTCAATTCTTAGTTCTTAGGTTTAGTCTTAGTTCTTACTGTTCTTAGGAATGGTGCATAAACCCACCATTAGTCTTTAGTTCTTAGGAATGGTGCATAAGCCCACCTTAACTTCACAGTGACAACTGACAAGACAACCCCTAGAAATAGCTGCTTTCCAGTCAGGTGCGTGTCACCCCGGGGCTCGGCGCACTAGAGCTTCGAGCCCTTGCTATGAGTGGAACGCGCCAAAACGAAACTGTCAAATTCAACGTAAGCAAACTAGCGTTCTACAGCTGTCTCGTACTTTATGCGAAGTAACGGTCTTCTTTCTCTCTCACACCTGTCAGGGCTCGAAGCCCCGCAAATGCGGGGGGTGCTTCAGGGGAAAGGGGAAGGTAACGCGAGGGCTCGACGCCCTGTTAACTGGCACACTACAAGTACTCTTCGGTACGCTTCGGAGCTGTACCGAGGAGCTCCTGACGTTGGCTGGAAAGCAGCTCTTGACTGCATAAACATTCTTTTTCTCCCTCATTCAGCAGAAACATCGGCCTTTAATTTTGCTGCAATAGGCATCTGATAAGAATGCAGCGCCAAGGTGAGCTGACGTAGAACTATAATTGTTGACATTGGAGTGTTTTGTTGTATTAGTTGTTTGTGTATTTGCGTTATTAACATTTAATTTTACAATAAATATAAAAACAGGTTCCCTCGGGGGAACCTGAAACCCCTAGAGGGCGCGTCCCCAGGTGGCGGATAGGGGGAAGCTCCAACCGATTCAGAAATGAATCGGCGAGTAGAAGGGAAATAAAATACCTTCCGTGGACCAACAGGTGGGGTAGATAGGACTCCTTAGCTGTAGAGAAAGCAAATCTAAGAGAAGGAGACTCCAAAATTAAACCCTGGCCCTCCAGGTTGGAGGTTGGATCGTTAGGTCAGCAACCTACATCTGTGAAAAATTTCAAAACGCTAAAAAACCCAATAAAAATAAGCCTCGGATATCGGACTGGAATTTTGGTAAACGACCACAGCAGCGAAAATGGACAGTTAATTTTGCAACATGGAATATTCAAGGAATACGCAATAAACAACAGGAAATTATACAAGAATGTTTGAAACGGAAAATAGATTTTATAGTTCTCTCGGAGACTAAAAAGAAAGGAAATGGAACGGAAAATCTAAGAGAATATGTATACTTCTATTCTGGAGTCAGTAAAGACCAACGAGCAAGAGCCAGAGTGTCCATATTTTTACATAGAAAATACCAAAATAAGATAAAATCTTGGGAGCCCATAAATGAAAGACTAATGAAGATGACATTGCATATGAGAGGAAGGAACATCACTATAATTGGAATATATGCTTTGAATGAAGACGCAACCGTTGAAGCAAAGGACAACTTCGAAGAATGTTTAAGGGAAACCATTGATGATGTCCCGAATAGTCATGAGCTAGTTATAGCGGGCGATCTGAATGCTCGAGTGGGAAAACGACGGAACAGCAGAGTTGTGGGAATGCATGGAGAAGGTACACTTAATAACAATGGAGAGCGACTGATAAGTCTGTGCGAAGAACATGAATTAAAGATAATGAACACATTTTTCGCCCACAAGGATATACATAAATACACCTGGTATCAGCATACACGTGGATTGAGATCTATAATTGACTTCATCATACTGAAGCACAAATCAGGCCTAAAGGTTAGTGATGTAAGAGTTCAAAGAGGTGCAGAATGTGAGTCAGATCACAATCTGGTGGTAGCCAAGATCTATATACCCTTTATTGCAATGACTGCAAGAAGAACGGAATCAGAAATAGGCACGGTTGAAAATGTGAAGTAGGTACAACTTAGATAGCTTGCAACATGATAGTGTGAAAAACCTTTTTGCTTGGAGATTGGAGCGAAAGTTGGTAATAATGGAGAGGTCCACTGAAGATGAGTACCAGCACATAAAGAATTGTATGAAGGAAGCCGCTGAAGAGGCCCTGGGAAGAAGAATAAAAAGATCGAATAAGCCATTCTGGTGGGATTCTGATATAGAGGAAAAAATTAAAAGAAAAAAGAAATTCACCTTCAATTCCTTCAAACAAAAAACTGTGGCATCAGAGATGAATATAGGAGGATAAATAAAGAGGTCAAACAAGTGGTAGTAAGAAAAAAAAATTAGTCATGGAAGAGAAAATGTCAGTACATTGACATTCATTTTGGAGGCACAAGAAGTGCAGAGGCCTGGAAAACAATAAAGAATATCAAATGTACAAATAACAATCAAGTACGCTTAAACAATATACCAGAAGTACAGTGGTTACAACACTTCAAAAGTTTATTAACTGAAACGAGAGACAGATTAATGGTAAATGAAACTCATACAGCTGTAACTGAACACCTAGCACTGGCTCTGGAAAAAGTGAAGAAAGCCATTCAATGTACCAAAATGGAAAAAATCGCCTGGCCAAGGTGAAATAAACCCAGAGCTTGTTCGATATGGTCCTCCCAAACTGACAGAACTCTATTTGAAAGATGCCTGAATGGAGAAGAAGTACCGAGAGAGTGGCGGACGTCATACATATCACTAATTTTTAAGAAAGGCTCAAGATCGGACCCTAAAAACTATAGAGGGATTTCAGTCATTCCTACTGTGGGCAGAATATACTCTCGAATATTGAAAATGTTAGTTGAGGAGAATATCGAGGATAAACAACCAGAGGAACAAGCTGGCTTCCGAGCTGGGCGTTCAACAGTGGATAACATATTCACCATCAAAATTGCAACCGAAAAAAGAGTACAGCGTAACAGAGAAACACATATAGCTTTCATTGATTTAGAAAAGGCATATGATAGCGTACCAGTTTCACAACTATGGCAAACGATGGAGGAATTGAATATTAAAACAAATTTGATAAGAGCTATAAAGATAACACCGCCACAATCAAACTAGGGAATAAAATATCCACTCCATTCAAAATATCTAAAGGCATGAGACAGGGATGTTGTCTATCTCCTACCCTATTCAAAATTTATTTAGACAGATCTCTAGTGAGATGGACGAGAAAATGTAAAAATATGGGGTTAAGAGTGGGAGATGACAACCTGTTCACGTTATATTTCGCTGACGACCAAGTAATCTTAGCCGAAGATGAGGAAGATCTTTCGTACATGATAAGAAAACTCAAAGAAGACTATGAAGCGGCTGGATTAACCATAAATATGGTTTGGGACATATCCGGTGCGAATAAAAAGAAACTAGTGGCAACGGAGATGGATTTCCTGAGGAGGAGCTGTAGACGGTCAAGACTGGACAGAATCAGGAACGATGTTATAAGAGCTGAAATCAATGTAAGCCGAACAATATTAGAAGAGCTGGAAAGAAGACAATTGACATGGTTTGGACATGCCAAGAGAATGACAGATGAAAGATGGCCCAAGAAGGTATTAGAATGGATACCGGCAGAGAGAAGAAAAAGAGGGCGGCCTCGAAGAAGCTGGCGAGATGAGATTGATGAAGCCATGACTTCAAGGAATTTAGAGAAGAATGATTGCTACGAGAGGAGAAATTGGAAGAGAGACGGCGACAGCTGTAGAAATCCGATATACAGGGTGGCCACTTTTTCAATGGGATTGTATTGGTAACTTTTAAACCATAAGAGTTAGAAGGTCGGTCAAATGGAGAAAAAGTTGCATGCATAGAAGCATTATCAAGCAGTTCAAACAAATCGAGATTATCAGGTCCGGATTTCGAGATATCATAAGAAAAGTAAATTATGTCATTTTGATTTTTCTTTTTTTCCCACTTTATTTCAAATATTATCAAAAAATGTCACAGGAACTTTTTATTCGACAGTAAATTACCCTCAATTTGACGTAATCAGATTTCGTATGCAACGTTTCGTACTCTCTGGGCCACCCTCAACCTCATTTTTTTCAATACGGACCTGCATATTTTATGACATTTTTCGGAATAACTTTTAACGCTGAATTCAACGATATATCATACAATGTCATTCAAAGTAGATTTTCAGGTGATTTTGACCCTTATCCAGTTTTCTTCGGGACGGATCTGTATTACCTTCATTAAGTTTAATTAACAATATGCAATATGCAATAAATTTCGATAAGAAAATCAACTTACCCATCTTGAACTAAATGGAACATATTAGAATCAAAGGAAGAAACCAGTATACTGGTTTCTTGGTTCTTCTTTTATAATAATCATTTAAATATTTCAATTCATAATAATTAAACGAAAGTATCATTTAATGAAAGAAAAATCAAATGATTATTCGAAAGTAAATGAAAATTAATGAAGTAAGTGTTTGAAATGTCCACCATTTTGTAAAATGCACTTTACGGTTCTGGAACCCATACTTCTTATACATTTGCTTGTTTGGTCTCCTTGAATACCTTCCAAACATTCTCAATTTTCTCGCGAGGTATCACTATTGTTGTATTTGTCATTTGAATCGTTGAAACAAATTACAAATTCGAACTTTATTTTGAGATCATTACGATATAATTTTTGCAAGGCTTGGTATTAAAATTTAAAATCATTGTATTCGCGTCTCTTGACTATTTTATTACCAGCAGTTTTTGAAAAATTCCATTCACTGGCCACAGTTCTCGATTATTTTTCTGGGTTCGATTGAATTTGGGTCAGAACATTGATATCGTTAATAGACTTGTTTTTTCTTACATAAACACCATTAAATTTGGATGAGGGTCAAAATCTCCTGAAAATCAACTTTGAATGACATTGTATGATATATCATTGAATTCAGCGTTAAAAGTTATTTCGAAAAATGTCATAAAATATGCAGGTCCGTATTGAAAAAAATGAGGTTGAGGGTGGCCCAGAGAGTACGAAACGTTGGATACGAAATCTGATTACTTCAAATTGAGGATAATTTACTGTCGAATAAAAAGTTCCTGTGACATTTTTTGATAATATTTGAAATAAAGTGGGAAAAAAAGAAAAATCAAAATGACATAATTTACTTTTCTTATGATATCTCGAAATCCGGACCTGATAATCTCGATTTGTTTGAACTGCTTGATAATGCTTCTATGCATGCAACTTTTTCTCCATTTGACCGACCTTCTAACTCTTATGATTTAAAAGTTACCAATACAATCCCATTGAAAAAGTGGCCACCCTGTATATATACAGTCAAACCTGTGTAAGTGACAACTGGGTAAGCGAGAAAACTCTTTAAGTGAGTGGAATTGCCTGGTCCCGTCATTTTTAGCCCCTAAAACCTCTATGTGTGAGAAATAGAAGCCTCTATAAGAGAAAGTCGTGAACCGCCAGATATATTTGTGTTCGAACCTCTATAACTAAGACTGCTATTTGTCTATAACTCTATAAGCGAGAGTCTGGCATGGAGGTAGTTCCCCGAAAACATAAACACATGTTTTCGGGGAATTACCTAACATTGTCTTTGTGGAAATCTGGCCCTCACTTTTAATACAATCGATGTAACTACCTTACCCCAGTTGACATCAAGTGCTAAGAAAGCTTAAGTCTAGCGCAATGTCTAAAAGAAAAATCCGAGTTTTATCTCTGAGTGAAAAACTTAAGATCGTGAATGCGTTTGAGTGTGGAAAATAGCGTAATGAAATTCAGAGTGAGTTTGGTCTACCAGAATCAACCTATTATAAAATTATCAAGTCAAGAGACTCTATAAAGTCTCAGTGCTCTGAAGGACACGGAAATATTAAGAGGAGTCGACATTCCGAGTTCCCCGACATTGAAAACTGCCTTTTAGAATGGATCAAACAAACCCTTAACAAGAACATCCCCATAGATGGACCCCTGTTGAAACAAAAATCTAAAGACTTTGCCACAAGATTGGGATATCAGAACTTTTCGGCTAGTAATGGCTGGTTAGAAGGTTTTAAAAGACGTCATGATATAGCTTTCAAAAAAGCCGCTGGAGAAAGTAGATCTGTAGACCAAAGCGTGTGTAACCGATGGACTGAAGAACTGCCAAGTCTCTTGAAGGGGTATGATCCAAACGACATTTACAATGCGGATGAGACAGCTCTATTCTTCAAGTGTCTTCCTGATAAAACATTCACATTTAAGGGCGAAAAATGTCATGGAGGTAAACAAAGTAAGGAACGTCTTACTATTCTTCAATGCGTCAACATGACCGGTACTGATAAGCTACCTCTTTTAATGATAGGGAAATCAAAACGACCTAGATGTTTCAAAGGTGTCAAGACTTTACCTGTTGATTATGCAAGTAACACAAAAGCTTGGATGACCAAGATATTATTCAAGGATTGGTTGAAAAACGTCGACAAGAAAATGATGATGAAAAACAAAAAAATCCTGCTTTTCATTGACAACTGTGCTGCCCACAATGACTTACCAACATTCGAAAACGTAAAAGTCATGTTTTTGCCTGCCAACACCACCAGTCAACTTCAACCTTTAGATCAAGGTATCATTCACACATTCAAACGCTTTTACCGCAGAGAAGTTGTTCAACACACCCTTACGTGTCTCGAAGCAAGCAATAACCATGATATTGACGTACTCCTAGCCATGAAATTTGCAAGGAAAGCATGGTACAAAGTAAGTGACGTTACTGTCAAGAACTGTTTCAAGAAGGCTGGATTTTGTATCAGCACAGATAAACAGGAATTTATACCTGAGGATAATGAAGTTGAAGCTGGACCTAGCAATGAGGATTGGGCCAAGCTTGTGTGTCACGAATATACTGGTGATGTGTTAACGCCAACCTTTGAAGACTTTGTACAAGTTGACGACCTCCTGGCTACCGCTGGAGAATTTACCGATGACGATATCGTGCACAATTTCGCTACAACGTGTACTGACGGAAATGACAGTGAAGATGAAGCCGACCAATTGCAGACTTTGGATACAGAAGTAAAAAACATTCCAAAGAAGCAAGAAATTTTAATTGCACTGGAGAATATACACAAATTTTTTGAATACTCTGCGGTTGTTGATAAAACAATATTCGATAATATTTACGAATTAGAAAAGCATGTTCACAATTTGAATACGGAAAAACAGAAGAAAATAACAGATTTTTTTAAATAGATGTGCGAGGTTCATTATTTTTTATTTGTAAGAAAAAACAACAGATTTTTTTTTAAAAGATGTGTAAGATTCATTATTTACTATGTATTTGTAAGAAGAAAATTAAAGATTTCTTTGAATAAATGTGTGAGATTTTTTTCCTATTTGTAAGTAGAATGAAATACATTACACATATGTACATACATACATGTTTTACATTTTTTTATTCAACCTCTATGAGTGATAATGGTAACTTAGAAACCTTCATTAGCTAGAAACTCGGGTTAGTGAGAAACCTCCATAAGCGAAACAAACCTTGCGGTCCCTTGAACTCTCCCTTATCCAGGTTCGACTGTATATATATATATATATATATATATATATATATATATATATATATATATATATATATATTTTTTTTTTTTTGTCAATCACCATAATGGGTTAGCTCCGTAGAAAAGAGCCGGGTCGACTCACGACCAAGGCTCTCCTAGGTTGTTGTCAAAACCATCCTGACAATCCTTGTTGTCCACAGTATTACCTCCTTTTGAGCTGTGCTGATCAACTCAAGGTCTAGATCAAGGAGTTTTATATTGTCTGGAAGGTGACTTTCCACCAATCCGTTGGTGGTAATGATCAGTGGGAGAATAAGAACTGTGTTCAATCTATACATTTCCTTCATTTCAAAAGCCAAATCATGGTATTTTGTGAGCTTCTCAGTATATGCCCTACTGATGTTATCATCGGCCGGAACAGTAACATCTATGATGGTAACTTTACCCTCTTCTTTATCAAAAAGCACTATGTCTGGTCTATTATGTTGTATCGATCTATCTGTTACGATCAGATTGTCCCAGTATAACTTGAACTGGTCATTTTCAAGTACAGCCTTCGGTAAGTATTCATAGGCTTTTTTGAAGGTAAGTATGAGGCCAGCTTTAATGGCAATTGCCTGATGAAATACTTTTGCCATAGCATTATGTCGAGCGGTGTATTCCTTGGGAGCCAGAATGGAGCACGAGGAAGTTATATGTTGCATGGTTTCAAGATGTTGTGAACACTTCCTGCATCTGTCCGTAGGTAAGTTCTTTTTTGCGATATGTTTCAGGTAGGCTCTGGTTGGTACAACCTGATCCTGAATGGCAGTTATTCTTCCTTCGGTTTCCGGGAACAGATATCCTGATTTCAGGTAAGTAAGAGACAATTGTTGGTTCACTCTTTTGTCTTTCAGCGCTTCTGGATACCTGCCATGAAGCGGTTTACTGTGCCACTCCTCCAATTGCCCATCGTCCGTTATTGTTTGGGGTTGGTTTATTTGGCATGCCAGGTTGAGAGCCGTGATGTTCTGGTCCTCTCGGCAGATTGCTTGGAAAAAAGGTGAGTTCTGAGAATGGAAGTACCTTCTCAAGTCTATGATCGCCTTGTTGTGAACCATCTCAATATTTTGTAATCCTCTGCCCCCGCGGTGTCTAGACATGTACAACCTAATTACTGATGCGTGGGGGTGATGCATGCCGTGTCTAGAGAGAAGTACGCGAACCTGTTTGTCAATGGCCTTCAGGTCAGTGTTCGACCATCTTATCACTCCGAAAGAGTAGGCAATACTGGGAACTGCCCATGTATTTAGAGCCGTGAACAAAGCTTTCGCGTTTAATTTACTTCGCAGGACCTTCTTCACTCTGTCAAAGAACTTCTTTTTGAATGATATTTTTTCATCGGCTGTTCTGATTTCCAGTGCTTGTTGCAATCCTAGGTATCTATATGATTCTTCTGGTCCCAACCGTTGAATCGCTAATTCGTCCTGGACAAGCATTTCACCCCCATGTGTTAACTTTCCCCTTTTAACATGCACCACAGCACATTTATCAAGACCCATCTCCATACCAATTGTTTGCGAGAAGGCGGTTACAGTTCTTAGTAGCCTTCTCAATTGTTCTTCATTTGTGGCATACAGTTTAAGATCATCTACATACAGTTGGTGAGTAATTTTTATGTTCGCTCCATTATCAATGATGTATCCGTAGCTGTTGTTGTTCAGTAATTTGCTTAAGAAGTTCAAAGCCAAACAAAACCACAGTGCGCTTAGCTTGTCGCCTTGGAAAATACCTGTCAAGATCTTTATTTCGGATGTTGTCTTTGTACCGAATACTAATTTCGTCCTCCAGGTTGTCATCATGTGTTCTAAGAGTCCAACAAACTGCTCAGATACACCATAGAGTCTCAGGACTTTCAAGAGCCACGAGTGCGGTACCGAATCAAATGCCTTTTTATAGTCTATCCAGGCAATTGATAAGTTCCTCAGTTTCTTCCTTGCCTGCTTCGTTATAAGGTAGTCAATAGTGAGCAGTTCCTTACATCCTTGTGCGTCTCTTCGGCATCCATTCTGTTCACTCGCTAGTATATTGAACTTGTTAACATGTTTCCACAGGTGTTTGGTAAGTATTCCTGTCAAGATTTTGTAGACAGTTGGCAGGCATGTTATCGGTCTGTACTGTTTTGGGTCCGGAGTGATGTTCCCCTTCGGTAGCATGTATGTGAGCCCTAGGGTGAAAAATTCTGGTATGGTGGAAGGGTCAGAGAGTGCTCCCTGGAACAAAACAACCAGCCGTTGGTGAAAGTTCTTCCACCAATAGTTATGCAGTTTGTCAGCTCCTGGAGCAGCCCAGTTGTTAGCCTTCTTCAGGACTGATTTAATATCCTCCTTCGTAATCTCTATATTATCCATGCTGTAGGTGTTCTTCTCCTTCTCAGCATCCTTTATCCAGAAGGCTCTGTCATCGTGCATCTTCTTACGTTCCCATATTTCGCTCCATGCTTTATGCATATCTTTTTCATCTGGATACACTCCCTTTGCAGTTTCTGTGGCCTCAAGATTGCGAAAGAATTTACTCTGGTTTTTGTAGTATAGGTGGTTGTTTTTATACCTTTTGACTCTCTCGTTGTAGCGCTTGATACGGTTACCCAAAGCTTTAACTTTTTGTTTCAGCCTATCACATACTACCATCAGTTTTTCTTTGAGTTGTTCATTTGATCTGCTGGTTCTAATGCGAGATTCTGATGCGATTTGCCGTATGCCCTTAAGGATCTTCTTGGTATGCGACTCTGTATTGAGGTAAGTATGCAATATACCGATTTTTTTTCTAATATTCTTAACTTTCTTTTCCAACCTCAACTTCCATGGTGGTGTAGATTCCTGACGCAGCTCTGAGTATATTTCACCGATCTTCATTCCGAGTTCTTCTGCGACTGTAACCGCTCCAGCATAAACGCAGTCCACTATACCCCTAAGTGTGATGTTTACATCTAAATATCTCTCCATCAACCTGTCCACCCTCCGAACACATTCCAGCATTCTTTTAGATCCGTACATCCTTGGAATCTTAGGTCTATATTGTGGAGAAATCCCGGTGTAGTTGTGGAGGTTTCTGTTGAAGATGCGCTCTATCCTTGATGGTTGGATGCTCATTCGAATGATAATTCTGCTCTCTAGGGGAACCTCTTCATCTTCAACCCTATTCTCTGAATCAATTCGTGGTAAGTAGCTTTGTTTTATTGAGTTGAGTTCAGTTGTCGAAAATTTCTCTTTTTCCAGGAGCCATCTCACTCTGTTGGCAAGAAGGTTAGCATAAGATTGTCTTCGTGGATTGATGTCATTCCACACTTCAGTCAACAGTTCCCTATATATACTTCCAGTTCTCTGCTGCATATCTGTTGCTGTGTAGTGAACGCGTAATATGAGGACATTATCTTCCTCCGTCCATCGCATTCTCGCGTCTCGCGTATTTGAAACTCCTGTGGGACGAGACATTATCTCCTCCAAACTGGGGTTTCTATCCTCATTCCGTGGTACGAGATCCTGGCTTACGGTGCCATCTCGGGGGGCTGCGCCGCTTGCACCACAGCTTCCCCCATCAGGCTCTTCCTCCGGACGGCTCCGAAGAGGACCAGCCCGCTGTCCCCTACCGCCCTGATTTTGACTTCTAGTAATAGGAGCACTCATTTCTTCAGATCTTCGGGTTGCTGGCCTGAAGATCCGGGTGACTCGGGTATGCGGGGTCGTCATTCCCCGAAGGCATTATGCCCCCCTGCATATCCCTGCAATTTATATGTAATGTGTAATGTGCTCTAAACCCAAGAAAATTACACTTTCAATACATCAAATATAGCACAAGAAATATTACTTTTCCTATATATATATATATATATATATATATATAAGGAGGTGTGGTTGGGTATCTAGGCAATTTAGAAAAGATCAACAGAGTCTATCATCTATTCATCTATATTTCGAACCAATATGCGGTTCTTCTTCAGGATGCTAAAAATCACACAAATTACAAAGTTAGAGTTGGAAAGTTGTAAAAACAGCAATTTATGCTTACATCTGACAAGACAGAATTATTTAAGATGATAAGTACAGCTATTGTACAGCTGTTGATCTTTTCTAAATTGCCTAGATACCCAACCACACCTCCTTACTTTTTTCGGCAAATAATTTATCTTACTATATATATAAATATATATACATATATATATATATATATATATATATATATATATATATATATATATATATATATATATATATATATATATATATATATATATATATGTATATATATTTATATATATAGTAAGATAAATTTATTGACCGAAAAAAGTAAGGAGGCTTTGGTGATGTTGTCGTCAGCGGGAACCGATATATATATATATATATATATATATATATATATATATATATATATATATATATATCGGTTCGGATATATATATATATATATATATATATATATATATATATATATATATATCGGTTCCCGCTGACGACAACATCACCAAAGCCTATACGGAGAAGGTCAGTAAGTATCACGACCTGGCCTTTGAACTGAAGGAGATCTATGGCCTCAGAAAGACATCTATAGTGCCACTCATAATATCGGTGAACGGCTTGGTGGAGGCCCACATGCTGGAAAATACAAAGAGGCTGCAACTTGATACTTACTTGATTAGTCAAGCCCAAAAGCAAGTGATTTTGGGCACTACGCGGATAGTCAGGAGGTTCTTGACCAGCTCCTGAGAACAATCTTGGCTGAAGAATCAGCCCGGTTGTCTCACGTACCAACCCGATAAATGGTGATGAAGAAAAAAAAAAAAAAAAAAAAAAAAAAAAAATATATATATATATATATATATATATATATATATATATATATAAATATTTGTTTAAGGGTATTGAGACTCATGTATCATTTAGGTAAAAAGTGTACTCTTTTTTCTTCACCAAGCTTTCGCAATTTATTTATTGCATCTTCAGGGTTTCTACAATTACAGATATAGTTTATATAAATAAAATTTGTCTACTATAATTTGTTTATTATTATTAAATTATAGTAGACAAATTTTATTTATATAAACTATATCTGTAATTGTAGAAACCCTGAAGATGCAATAAATAAATTGCGAAAGCTTGGTGAAGAAAAAATAGTACACTTTTTACCTAAATGATACATGAGATATACATATATATATATATATATATATATATATATATATAGTACGACTGTTATCTGGAGACAACATATATATATATATATATATATATATATATATACTTGAGAATGATGAACTGAAGCTATATTGGGACTCTCCACTCATCACTGATAGATCTATTCCACACAATAGACCTGATATAGTTATCTTCGAAAAGGCGGGGAACAGAGCCACCATAATCGATGTCACTATCCCGGCGGACGACAATGCTGAGAGAGCTTATACTGAAAAAATAATAAAATATCACGACTTAGCATTTGAACTCAAAGAAATATTTAAACTCACCAGCACTTCAATTATACCACTTATAATCACTACGAACGGTCTTGTTGAGAAGCACTTGGTTGAAAATACTAACCGCCTTGGACTGGAAGAAAGGTTAATCGGCGATGCACAACGAGAGGTCATCTTGTGGACAACACGTATAATACGCGGGTTCTTAACCAGTGAATGAGAGAATGCCTTGGTGAACCTAACCCGGCATTTCCATGAACAGCCATACCCTAAATGGTGAAAAAAAAAATATATATATATATATATATATATAAACTTTCCAGTCTTCTATAGTGAACAAGTGTGTTACTGTGTATATAATATTTTCATTTCAGGTAAAGGCGGTAGATATCATCATTTGTTTCAGTTCAGTCTAGTGATATTAAAAGTTATGCAAGGATGGAAGACTTCGAAAAATGACGAATAACAATCGTGTGCATATAATATGTGAACGGTTCATTCAACATTATTATACTACAGGATTCTAATAGTACCTTTTTTAGGTCCAAATGGCAAGACTTTAGTCTTGCCATTTTGAGTTTAGTAGAATACCTACTTGGGGTATCTTAAAGGCACAAACACTTCTAGAAGTGTTTATGAAGGTGAGGAAGTTTTAAATGCTGGTCACATAATAAAAATGTTACATATTATTTGCATGACTAATAAACTTTAGTTGAAAGGATTTTTTACTTATCCGAATTGATCATTTCACGTTACCCTTCAATTATAAAGTCCAAACAAAATATTACAAATGCTAATGTATTGAATATTTTTAGGAATACTACAGAAAGTCTTATATCCATTTTCATTTATATATTAATAGATAACTCAATTTACATGAAATGTTTCTAAAAATAAATTTATATATCTAGGTTACTTAAAACTACTCATATTGATACCTATTTATCGAATTATATTATTGCTTGACTAATGTATCATCAAAAATAATGAGAATTAAATTGAAATATTTCACTTATGAAATGTATTTATTTTGAAAATATATTGGGCATATTATACGACTATTCTGAAATAATTAAAATGTGATAGAGAAGTATCATCAGTGTGCCCTGAAAAAAAATATATAGAACAACCAAATGCCCATTATGCCAAGCAGGTCATGCACTGCGAGCCTGCCAGAACTACTTAGCAATGACCGTGAAGGAAAGACTAGACTACATAATTCAAAGCAAAAGATGTCACAATTGTCTAGGACCACACCGAACAAGTTCTTGTTTATGCAAAGTAACGTGTTTCAAATGCAGGAAGTATCATCATACAACACTTCACATATCTACTACTGGCAGCCAAAGTCGTAGAACAAACAACAAGGGTGATCAATCAAACTGGAGAACTACAGCAGCCACTTTTCGCCCACAACAGAGTACCCAATCCGAATCGACACAATTTACAACACAGAGGAACATCAACAACAATGGACAAAATAGTTCCAATATGCAAATGATACGAAACGAAACCATAAGGACGATCAACGGAAATAATGCCTATATCACTACAGGAAATTGAGAATCTCCGAAAAGGCAATTGCATTCGGTTGCACTGCTTGCTACAGCATACGTCAGAGTTAAATCAAGAAATGGGACACTACAAACAATACGATGTCTAATTGACCCAGGATCTGAAGCATCGTTCATATCAACGAACGCGGTGCAGATACTCAAGTTAAAGAAACACATGAACGAAGCACAAATCATTGGCATAGGTCAGTCTCAATCAGGGTCATCGCAACACATGGTATTCTGCGAGGTCAGACCAAGGTTCCAGAGTTCATTTATGATAAACGCAGCGTTGCATGTACTTCCACGAATTTCCAACTCAATTCCGAAAGAAAAAAATCACAACAGTCTCATTACGGAATGGAATGATATACAATTCGCCGATCCACATTTCTCAAATCCTGGACCAATCGACATGCTTTTAGGAGTTGATATATACAAAGATATCATTTTGGATGGAGTAAGAAAATCAAACAATGGGATAACAGCGCAAAATAGCGAAATTGGATGGTTACTATACGGAAATGTGAAGAATATAAGTCCATCACTTCAGATAACTAGTTTAACTATCACTATCAATTATGAGCAGTCACTATCAAGATTTTGGGAATTGGAAGAAGCTGCAGACGAACGGCGATGTTCACCTGAGCATGAGCTTTGTGAGAGACATTACCAAAGCACTCATACACGAAATCGAGATGGATCTTACACAGTCAGACTTCCCTTCAAAAGTGATGCTGAAAATTTGGGATTGTCCAAAAAACAAGCGGTAGCGCGCCTGCTGCAAATCGAGAGGAAATTCGAAACCAATCCAAGCATGGAACAGAACTACAAGGAATTCATACGCGAATACATAAAATTAGGTCACATGAAAACAGCAGAAGCTCAACCCCTCAATGGCATTCAAGTTTTTCTACCACATCAGTGCGTCATAAAGGCAGACAGCACTACTACTTCCACAAGAGTTGTTTTCGATGGATCGGCAAAAACAAGCACAGGATATAGTCTAAACGATATTTTACACTCAGGTCCTAAGATACAACAGGATCTCACTGACATTCTCATCAGATGGAGAAAACATCGAGTCGCTCTCACTGCCGATATCGAAAAGATGTACAGGCAAATCAAAATAGCCGAGGAAGATCAACCATACCACATAATAGTCTGGAGATTCTCAAAGGATGAACCAATACAGGAATTTCAGTTAACCACTTTAACTTATGGCACGGCCCCAGCAGCATATCTGGCAATACATCAATTAGCTGAAGACGAAGAGAAAAATTTTCCAAGAGTCGCTCAGAATTACCTTCAGGAGTTGGAGCTCAAGTACAAGAAACTAATGGACGTCCAGGTTCACAAAAGTACCATTTCTGAATTTTTGAGAACCAGTGAAATCCGAAGAGAAATACAAAAGGCAACGGCGAAACTACCATCCCAGCTCACCAATATAGAACAGCCAACGGCAAACTTGAGGATGTCCCGTTCACAGAATGAAATGAATATTCAAGTATTTTTCCATATTATCTACAGCCAAAAATTCGACGTAGTTCAGACTACAGCTGTCTCAAGAAAAATCACCAACGATACGTTCATTGAGATCTACATAAGCCACCCATACCTAGCGATGGAGTACAATGTGCAAAAGTATTTCGAGCTCAGCAGCGAACAGTTCGAACAAGCTATACGCATCAGCCAAAACGAATATATTCTCAACCCGTCCATAATTAGAGACATGGAAAATGATCCGAATTGCATAATTGACGAAATCTACAATCGCACGGACAAGTCAACGTGCAGAAAAACCAATATACAAGTTAGTGACATAAAATGGAAAGAATTACGCAAGGAAAATACCTGGCTTTTCGTAACCAATAATCCCCGAAGAATTGGCGTAATATGCAACGGAAAACGAGTGGACACAACCTTGAATGGAACTGGAGTTATTCATTCTACATCAGGATGTACTATTCAAACCAAGAAAAGCACCCTGCACGCTCACACGAGAGATGAAACATCCATAATAACCACGTTCAACAAAGAGGTGCCCCCTAACATTTTTTCATTCATAAATGAAAAGGACAACACGGACATAGTACTCGAGCCTTTTTGGAAAGCCCCGGATATGCTGGATCAACTTCTCATTGACCGGAACGATTTAGATAGCCAATCCGAAACTCCCTGGAAGAGCATAACCCTTCATACGTCCATTACGAGCTTTGCAACTACACTTGCTGTCATACTTATAGCAATCACTATTTACGTAGGGCTGAAAAAATTCACAGCACGCTACGAAAAAACCAGCAAGGAGGAATCACCGACCAGGGAAATACCTCAACCAGCACCGAGAAGCCAAAGACCTGCCGAAAGTGCATCACGTTTTGAACTTGAACCTATTTATTCCCGAGTTCAAACTCAAAACACAACATCAGTTTAGTATTACTTCAAGAAACCTGACACCTTACTATGCCCACATCAACTACCTGGAATCCGGTGGCATAGTAAACAGAACGACCACAATACTGAAAGCTGCCTTCCTCACTTCAAGGGCCCCCCGGAGTATGTTTAATGTGAATTAAACATTAAGGAATATCCAGAAGAAATCGCATTTAAATATCTAGAATTCAAATTCCATTGAAAATTACCAGGAAGCAGTTATCGACCTCATGCATTCAATATACCATATCTAGGCCAAATAATATGCGAATTTTGCAGATTCCAGCAACTCCGGAAGGCGGCCCATGACGAAAACTGTGTGTCGTCACAAATAATATAAAAGCTGTACTCACTTAATTCTCAACAACATTTTTTGTTCAAGTTTCGACGTAAATAATTTATTCTAACTGCACCGCGAGTTTTACTGGGTTTGTAGTGGATTACAACCCTCTACTCACTGCTACTTCAACGGAGTTACGAACCGTTAAGAAGTAGAAACATATCTTTAGAGGATAACCTCTAATTATACATTTCTGAGGAATTTTTCCAATATAGTGTAAAGGTACCTTAGATTTGAAGACAATGTATCTTTGGCACAATTCTTGTGAAATGCCAAATAAAACAGATAATGTCACATATTATGAAAGATCACATTTCAAATTTGTTAAAACTAAAACAATACAATGCTTGATTGTTGAAACGATTTGATCTTTGATCACTGTAAATAGATTGTATCTAATAGTTTCATATTATTGAGACCAGTAAAACTGTTTACAGCACTATCTGTTGTTATCAGGTCACACAAAGAAGATACTTTAGGAGTATTCACTTGCACTTCGAAATCCTTGAAAGTTTTAGGCCCATTATAATCAGACTGACCCTGAAGAAGCTGTAATAGACCTTCTGTAGTAGATTGTAGAGCAGGTTCGATTTCTTCACAAGAGCATTCTTCAGCAACAAGTTTTTCTTTGTTTCAATCTTTCAGATCTACTACTAAAACGTTCAGGTTCTTCCTTTGTGGTAGTAGATCCAACAGGAAGATTTCTGGAAGGCACAGCAGTCTTTTTCAAACATTTTTTCTGTATATATATATATTCTTTTGAGAAAGAGCAATACAAAATAATAATTTCAAACAATCAAGCATATGTGTCGATGAATCTCAGTATTAGCAGAGGAAATGTAACGGGGCATCATACATTTCAACGTATGATACAAGAGAACAGATAAAAACCTCAGCAAAAACTCTGTCTCCCCGTATCGATGTAGTGACTGGTTTGTGTAAACGTTTACAGGATAAGCTGACATAATTTATATTGAAGGACTTCCTCTTCAACCAAAACAAAATTTTCTTTATCCTCTCTTTTCGGTTGACGACTCTATAATTTTCAATTGGATCCTAAAACAAAAAAAAAAAAAGGAGCAGAAAGGAGTACTAAATATTAGTTTTCATTATATCGATTTGAAGTTAACTACCCATTCTAAAAAAGAATCTGAAACTGAATGGATAGCTTGGAAACCATCATGAAATTTATAAATCGGACAATCATTCACCAAGTGGTCAATGGTCTCTTCTACACCACACTCACATAGTGTGCTATCAATAGAATGCCATTTGAAGAGGGTACTATTACAACGACCATGACCAGTTCTAAGTCGATTTAAAATACACCAAATTTTCCTAGGAAGATTGAAACCTAGAACTTTTTCTGAGGGATCAAAAATAAGACTTTTGTTGAAAACGTTAGAAGAAGTCCATCCCGAACGCCAAATTTCCTTGTCGCATTCATTAGATTCAAGGAAGGTATTAGTCCATAAAGGTTTGCGTGATTTCAATCTAGCAGTTCTAGAATCTGGGAAATAGGATAAAATTGGAAATGAGTTCGGATAGAAATGAAATTTATCCCAAGATTTCTTGACTGCAACCTGTCTACGAATATGAGGCGGAACTATATGTGATAGCACCGGTAACCAATCTAAAGGAGTAGATCTAATAGTCCCACTAATAATTCTCATAGAAACGTTAAGCTGTGCATCAATTTTATGAACATGAGCACTATTAAACCAAACAGAACAACAGTATTCAGCAGCAGAAAAAACCAAGGCCAAGGCTGCTGTACGAAGAGTGTTGGCATCAGCACCCCATGAAGATCCTGCTAATTTTTGGAGGATATTATTCCTCGACTTCAATTTCAAACGCAAATTTTCTAAGTGAACCTTGAAATTCAAAGAAGAATCAAGTTTAACTCCAAGATATTTGGGGGCAAAATTATGATTCAAGACGGAATTATTGAAAGTTACTCTCAATTTTCTGTGTTTTTGTTGATTATTCAAATGGAAACAGGAGACTTCTGTTTCATTTGGATTAGGGCATAAGCGCCACTCAAGAAAATAATTTTCCATAATTTTTAGATCTTCATTGAAAGTATTTTCAATAATTCCAAAATCAGAATGACGAACAAAAGAGCAATATCATCGGCATAAATGAATTTTTCAGATGAAGTAACTGGGATATCACACAAATATAAATTAAAAAGTATGGGAGACAAAACCGATCCCTGCGGAAGACCATTATTCAATGTTTTAAAACTACTACTTTTCTCATCAACAAAAACACGAAGTCTCCTATCAGACAACATGTTTTCGATTAAACGAATCATTTTTCCACAGTTCAAATGATCATGTAGTTTTTTTCTGTGTAGAACTGGAATCTGTAAACGATTATTATTATTATTTTTATTATCCCCATAAATATAATCTAAAATTTCATGTGCGATCAGTGCTTACCTCGATAAAAATAATCATCATCGATAAAATGCAGGGAACATACTTTCATATTTCTTGTCACTGGTTAATCGATTTTGAATTTCAGTTGCCAAGCTTTTTGTCGATCCATCAGCACTCAGTAGAGTGCTGAATCGGGGAGTACCCCAATTTCCCTTCCACCCAAACACGATATTTATTACCAGTTTGAGGAAGAGCATGGAACTTGATATTTGAACTTTTTTTCCCAGGAAGAACACTGAGGAACTGAACAATAGCGATTCGAACGACTCATAACTATTGAAATGATTTTAAAAAAATATAAATATTTTCTCAGAGGAATGAAAAGGACTGAGGCAAGAACCATGTCAACATTTCTAGTTACTCTGATTGTCACCAGGTGGCGTAGCGCTTATGTTGATTCGCCTATCGATGGAATCCGATGAGCCATCGAACGATCCAGCGCTGAATTCAAGAAATGTTTGAGAGCCCGATGGATCCATCGTTCGCTGAACCATCGGTAATTTACGAACGCGATGTTGACACAGCGCTTAATGCGCATTCATTAGCGCTGACTTTCCGGACTCGCCCTTAGGGCTCTCTCACAGAACTATTATTAGTATTCTGTGCAGAACACTAAGTGATCTCTCTATTGTTTGAGGAGAAGAAGAAAAACCTTTCACTTGATACTTCAAAACTGACGTTGCATAACTTATTAACCAAAAAATTGAAGATAAATAATAATTTTGCTATAAATTATTAACCAGAGTTGATTATTATTGCATGTAATGATATTTTAATTTGTAATATTGAGGGAACATGGCAGGATCAGCCTTAAGACGTCTTATGGCCGAATATAAACAGTTAACATTGAATCCTCCAGAGGGTATTATAGCAGGTCCCATTAACGAAGAGAATTTTTTTGAATGGGAAGCTCTAATCACTGGGCCAGAAGGGACATGTTTCGAAGGTGGAGTTTTTCCTGCTAAACTTATTTTTCCATCTGATTATCCATTGAGTCCTCCAAAAATGCAATTTACATGTGAAATGTTCCATCCCAATATTTACTCTGATGGTAGAGTATGTATTTCAATATTACATGCCCCTGGTGATGACCCCATGGGTTATGAGTCTAGTGCTGAAAGATGGTCACCAGTTCAAAGTGTAGAAAAAATACTCTTGTCAGTTGTTAGTATGCTTGCAGAACCTAATGATGAGAGTGGAGCTAATGTCGATGCTGCAAAAATGTGGAGAGAAAATAGGGAAGAATTCAATAGAATAGCAGAAAATCTTGTTAGAAGAACATTGGGCATTTCAACTTAACATAACTGAAGAAAGATTATTTTATATAAAGTGGAGTAGATAATAGTCTTCTATTTGGGCTTTTTATTCCTGCAAACGGGTCAGCTCTAACTGATGTATTACCAAATCTTTGCAATAAGAACAGAATGAAGTGGTTTTAAGCAATTTGAATTCTATTATTTGAACCTACATGTATAATCTATCATCTAATCAACTCAATCTGAGGTGAAATTGATTTGCATAAAAATTTAAATAGTCGAGACCTAGTATCTTATAACATGTCAGGACAAAATATTAATGGGTTTGAGATTATTGAATAAGCTTCACAAAACATTTCATTTTCATTCTTAAAATTTCAAATGGTAAAGAATACAAAAATTAAATAAATAAATTTTCATTATTTCCAAAATCAATGTTTCCTCTGAAAATTAGTATGATAAATTGAATTCTTTCTCAATAATGGATTTTAATATAGTTTTTGGAGAAGTAAAAAACACATAAAAATCAAAACTTTGCATTTAGATATATCTAAATTTCATTTCAAGGATGGAGTTATTAATGGCAACACATGCGAATTTACTATGGGAATAACGTTTTTTTAAATTTTTTTTTTGGGAATATTGAGTTTTTCACATTAGTTGATTATTGAGATAGCTAAATGGCTATGGGAATGAGGCGTTTTTAATGAGAAATATTGAGTTATTCGGATGAGGATAGTATTGAAATAGCTTAATATGACTATGGGAATAACGCGCTTTTAATTTTTTTTTTTTTAATGTTGAGATATTCAGATGAGAATAGTATTGAAATAGCTAAATGAACACATTTAGGAACTGTATGGTACAGATTTTCATTCATCTAAAATTTCTTTCAGAAAAAGATTAATTCCATTGAGTATCTGAAAGAAAATATTTTTTTCTATTCCAGAGTTTTTTTATAGTCCAGTATATGAATAATATTATATTTTATAATTGAATTTATATTTGATATAATGTAGCAAAAAGAGTAACTGAACTTCAGGGAATTCAAACTTTGTGACAAATATAAAAAAAACAAAAGAAAATTTATGGCATTTTTTAAATTTTATATTTATGTTGTCTTCAGAAAAAATTACCCAAATATTTTTGAGAAATAGACTGAGGAAATAGTGAGTGTTATTGGGGATAAAAGTGCTTTATTTGTCCTATCAAAGGACAATTCAGCCTTACGTTCCAAAAGTATACATCTTCCTTCACTCTAACGTTTTAAAAAAGTACTGTAAATTATATGCAAGGGTTTATTATATTACCTTTTACCATCAAATATGCAGGCACATATGAAAAAAAAAACATATCATGAATATCAATATAAAAAAATTATGATTAACATCTGACGGAGAGATTCAAATCAGGGCTTTGAAATTCAAATAACATGGTCAAAAATTCATAACTCCAGATCTATAAAGGGTAGGAATTTGCTATATAGTATTCATTATTATTGTAGTAACACATGTTCTCAATATCATAATTGTATGGCTCCTTTCTTCAAAACTTTGGTTGGATTGACATAATATCCTCTGCTTTGAAGTTATTACTACATATTACGGCTGTGGCAGAAGATTGTTGTCTTCACTCCGTACTGCAATCACCCATTTCATTCAATTCCACGAGAACCTGTTAAAATATTCAATAAAATAAACAATAAATCACTTCTTGTTTTCTTACCTATGAAATGTCACCTTTCTTTGGATTTAACAACACAATTTTAAGCTACACGAAGCAGAGATACTTAAAATTGTTTATTAGTACTAAAATAAGCAGAAGAATTACAACAAATAAATAAATAAACAAAAACTTAGTAAATCGTTAAGGAATCCATTATCACCATAAGAAAACACACACAATCAATTAACGAAACCAATGTTTTGCCATTTACATCTCTATCCTTGTCACAATACACCGATATCAATGGTCTCTACCTCTTTCCTCTGAGGTCTCTACTCTAATGATATAGGTCTACGGCGTACCTACGGGTCCCTTCCATTTTTCTCTTCGGTTCACTGGCTTCTTTCTGAGTAATACGAGCTTACTCAAGTAAGTTTATGAACACAGCCCTAGATGCTACAATGAAATTTCTAATCCATCCAAATTAGTTGAAAAAAATCAGTTGATGAGACTGGTCCTATTAATAATAGTTTTGGAAATGTCAATGTCATATTATTTACCAATGATTGAAAGCCTGTAGAATATTTATTTTTCAGTGAATTGGAAATTTATCTCAGAAAATCAGTACTTTTTTTTAATTTTCAATGTTCTCATTTGCTAGTAATCGTTACATGATTGGATAGTATTTAATTTTTTTCCAATAAAATAACCATTCAGAAAGTGGAAAACTGTAATTTATTCTGTAAAATAAACATGGGAGAAAAACTTAAACAGCATCTTTTCAGAAAATTTAAACTTATTACCAAATCTTAAATACAATGTACAATAGGAAATAAATATTATAAATACAATTTTTTTAAATTCTAAATTTACTATCCTCTTTGACTTTCCATTTAATGAGTTCCATGCAAGTTATTGCATCTTCTGCACTGTCATGGCCACTTACATCATTTTGAATAATTTTTTTCAAATAATCACTAGCTAATGTTCTGAGCGCCCTTTTATGAGGTAAACCCATTTTATGAGGAAATAGGACAGCAGTGTCAACTATCGTTCCATGAATAATTTTTAATGCTTTCATATCAGATTCCAAACTATGCCCAATCAATATTGTTTTTGAATTACATAGGTGTAAAATATTCGCCTGTACCTGTAATATACCAGTACTCGTTCTATCCATTTGTTGCTTAGTGATACCAGAAAACCTAGTGTTATAGTCAATAATATCATTTAATGGCTTAACCAATGATTCATATACGGTTTTGCAGTTGGTATCGATAACTGTGACCCTAGTAAGTTCAAGTCCTTTGGTGGTATAACACATTTCACAATCTAATGCATAAATTGCATTACTTCTAGGATCAAAGTCACTATTGGGAGGCAATGTTGTTTGAAATCCTTCAAGTTCAGCATCTTCTGGTGTTTCACTTACGTGAGTGTGACACGTAGCACAACCAGAATCATCACTGGTTTTACAACACAAATAAATGTGTTCTCCTCTTATTGTTCTTTTCCTCAAAGGATGATAAATACACTCTTCATCATATATAGCTTTGCCTTCATCGTCAATTAAATATATTTTAGAACACCTACAACATTTTTTCTGATTTTTTGGTAAAGGAACAATGCTAGTAGCTTTACAGTTTTTAATCACAGCTTTTCCATGAATTGTACTTTCTCTAGGGTATCCGTGGATATCTAGTTCTTCATCTGATAGAACATATTGCTGAATTTTTTTGTACAGAGCTATTTTCTCAGAATCTTCCCGCTTTTCATGTGAGGATTCATCAGAACCTATAGGACCTAAATTCTTTTCTTCTCGTTCTTTCACTTCTTTTCTCAAACGATTCACAGCCAACATTGCAGAATTTCTATATGTTACTAGAACTTTACATTTTTGATAACAACTATATTCTTCATCTAAAGCTCTTTTATAAGCATCTTTTTGTGTTAAATATAACTTGCAACATTCATCAGCTAAAAGAGTAAGAAATCTTGAACGGACATTCACTGGTAATTTAGATTTATCTACATCTATTACATCAGGAATATTGCTCAAAGAGTAATCAGGAACATGTGCTTGCCTTTTACCAGTTTTATTAGTTTGAGCTATTGTTTTAACCAATTGCTCTGTTGATTGATTATTATTTGATATCATTAAATTTGCTTTAGCCTTCTGTAAATTTAATACATTACTTACAGGGGCTATTTTTTTGACAACAGGTTTAGTATTGGTTCTATTAATTATGTCATCAATTAAAGATGTACTTCGTGGCGGCATTATAGGTTTCACCTCACTCAGCTTAATTTTTTTAGCAGGTTTAATGAATTGAGAAGGTTGTGGACGTTTAACAATTTTCTTTAGTTCATTTGAAATTAATTTCTCTTCATTATCTGCTTGAGCTGCTTTGACAATTTTCAAACGATTATTCATCACTTGTCCTGGAGTAAGCTTATTAATTGGTTTTGGATTTTGTATTTTAGTTGGCATATTAGAGGCATTAGTATGAGCAATTCTCTTTTTTGCAAGAATTAAATCCTCCACCGAATCAACTTCATTTTTATTGAGTATACTTTCTTCTTCATCAACCTGAGTAACTGTTGGTTTATACTCATTGAATATTTTAAAACATTCTTCCATAGTTTGCATTTCATCAACTTCCAAATCAATATCCAGATCAACGTTCATGGATGAAGATTTTATTTTAGGTATATTGCCAGATTTACATTTTTGAATTTCAGTATCAGATGATTCCCTTTTCTTTTTATCCTCATGTTTTGTATGTCCTTTTCCTTTCTTGTCATAATTTTTATTCTTTCCAGAATTGTTCTTTGAATGTTTGCTTTTATTTTTCTCTCTAGAACTATCATGGGAACCATTTTTTTTTTTATTTTCTGTTTCTTTACGTTTACATTCCTTCTCTAAATCTTTCTCAGAATAACTGTGACCTCCTTTCTTTTCTTCTTGTACCTTTTTCTCATGATTAATTTTTTTGTCTTTGTCTTTACTTCTACTACTTTCACCTTTCCTTTTATCATTTTTACTGGAATATTTTGCTTTTACATCAGTTTTCTCTGATTTTTCTTTCTTCTCATCTTTCCTATCCTTTTTTCCTTCTTTTCTTTCTTTCTTTTCTTCTTTACTTACAGCTTTTTCCTGTTTGTCTTTTTTACTTTGTTTATTGCTTTCTTCTGAATAATTTTTTTTATCCTTATGTTTATGAGAATTATTACCTCTTTCATTCAAAGTAGATTTATTATTGGAATCCCTTGAATTTTTGGGTTCAGTGAGAATATCATGCCAGTGTGATGTTTTTCCAGTTTCTGAAATACTACCAGATGTAGTCAATCCATTTTCGGATTTTTCAATATGTTTTTTTTTTGATCCAGTATTATCAACATGTTCAGCATGTTTAGTATAATCAGACATATTGATTATTTCATCAATCATTTCAAATTCATTATCCAAATTCTCGAAATTTATACTGGAATTCTGCTTAGAACGGACAGAAGGGGTATATTCAACTTTTGTTAAATTATTCAGGCCACTCCAATTTGGTTTATAAACAATATCTGATAAGCTGTCTTCATTTATGTCTGTATGTGATGATGGATTGTATTGATATTCAGTTCCTTTGTCTGATGGTTTATATTCTTGCTCTTCAGGTTTGTACTCATCTTTTTCTTCAATTTCATTTGATATTTTTTTGTTTTCTGCTTTACTCTTTACTCCAATTTCTGGAACATATTTGGTCTCTAAACTAGTATTTGGAGTACTAATAGTATTTGAACTTCCTTCTACATTTGAATTCAATAAACTTATAGGTGTTGGTTTGTAAATGATATCCATCAAAGCATTGTTTCGGAAAGAACGTGTAGACTTTTCGACATTGTAAACATCTGGTACGTAACTGATGGGTATATGACTTTTTCTTACTGCTAATTCACTCTTTGGGGTTGGTTTATAGGAGGGAATCTCTCGGGAACTACATTTTTCTGATACATTTTCATTGACAATTTCTAATTGTTTTTTCCTATGATTGAAATGGCAATAAGGACGACCACATGTATTTTCCAAGTAAGGACATTCAATATCATTAAAATACCCTTTCGAGGGTAACATCTTAGATACCAGAATAAATAAATAACATCCAGTTCATATTTTGGAAAAGTATAACCTTAAAATACACATAAATAAACATAGATTACTCTAATACAATTTGACATTTTTTTTGGTCTATATTATCTATCCAGATTTAAGTAGGAAAAGGATTTTGAAGTAACGGTAAAGATGTCATATCTTGAAAACTACACAACCTATCTTATTCAAACAATTTTTTTTCTAAATATTTTTCTTCAAAATTTTGATATTTAATTCATCAAATCAACATAAGCGCTACGCCACCTAGTGACAATCAGAGTAACTGAAAATATTGACATAGTTCTAGCATTCTGCTTTTTGTTTGTCTGATATGCTACAAATATTCATATTTTCAAATCATTTTAATGGTTATGAGTCGTTCGAATCGCTATTCTTCAGTTCCTCAGTGTTCTTCCTGGGAAAAAAGTTCAAATATCAATTTCCATGCTTTCTCTCAAACTGGTGATAAATATCGTGTTTCGGTGAAAAGGAAATTGGGGAGTAAAGTGCTGATGGATCGACAAAAAGCTTGGCAACTGAAACTCAAAATCTGTAAACCAGTGACAAGAAATATGAAAATATGTTCCCTGCATTTTATCGAAGTAAGCACGGATTACACATTAAATTTTGGGTTATATTTATGGGGATAATCGTTTACAGATTCCAGTTCTACACAAAGTTTTTGAAAAACACTGCTGTGCCTTCCAGAAATCTTCCTGTTCGATCTACTACCAAAAAGGAAGAACTTGAATGTTTTAGCAGTAGATCTGAAAGATTGGGACAAATAAGTGTCAACAAAGAAAAACTTGTTGCTGAAGAATGAAATCGAAGTTGCACAAGGTCTATTACAGCTTCTTCAGGGTCATCCTGATTAAAATGGGCTTAAAACTTTCAAGGATGCAAGTGAATACTCCTAAAGTGTCTTCTTTGTGTGACCTGATAACAAAAGATAGTGCCCTAAACAGTTTTACTGTTCTCAATATTATAAAATTATTAGATTCAATAGTAGAAGCACTACCCTTTTTAAAAAATAAAAAACAGTTCAGTACCGAGGAAGCATTGTTAAATGCTGAAATAGCAGCTGCTCGAGTACATATTGAAACAGTCAATCAGCGTATAAAGATATTCAAAATTTTAGGATGTAAATTGCAGAGGTCTCTTGTGAAGAAAGTTAAAGATATTTGCAGAACATAGATTTTTAAGGAATTAGATTATTTAAAAATAATGAAATACAGCATTTCCCAATTAGTATGCAGCAAATGGACAAGTTGTTCATAAATTGATTATTCAAAAAAATTATTTATAATAGACAATCAAAAAATTATACTGAATTTTTCATTTTGAAATCTTCAAAACTAAGTTACCTTTACCCAATATTGGAAAAATTCTTGGACATGTACTATGAAATTCTATTCTATATATTTTTTTTTCATGGCATACTGATGATACTTCGCTATCACATTTTATGAAATTATGCAATTGAATTTTCATTAGTCGAGCCATAATATAATTGGATAAATAGGTTTCAATATGATTAGTTTTAAGTAGCATAGATATAAATTTATTTTTAGAAACATCTTATGTAAATATATCTTAATAAATAAATAAGAAATGGACATGTGACTTTCTGTAGTATTCCTAAAATATTCAATACATTAGCATTTGTAATACTTCGTTGGGACTGTAATAATTGAAGGGTAACGTGGAATGATGAATTCGGACAATGTCAATATTTATAGTTCTACGTTTGCTCATCTTGGCGCTGCATTCTTATTTTCAGTACAGCCACTAGTATATTCAGGCACTGTAATTTTCAGATGCCTGTAGAGAGTATTTTCAAGGAATAACAAAATTGGAATCGCCATGTCCCAAATTGACATACAGATCAAATGGGTCTACTCTGTTATCTGTGATGGGTAAGTTTCTGTGTCTATAACCTTCTATGACATTTTTTTGTCTAACGTCTGTTGATCATTTCATAAATTTTAACATCATAGTACGGGAATAAGACTGCATTATTAAATTAATTTAATATCTAAGTAGGATGAATAAATGAGCATTCAATTCTAGGATTTAAATTAAATAAGTAATCATGAATAGAATTTGTTGGCGTTTGGTACTTTACAAAAATACCTCTAAAGGGTCCACAATAGAATGGACTAAATTATCGAATCTGTCTTTACGGTCTATTTCTACAAGTAAACCTCTGTTGGAGAACAATGATTGTAAAAGTCCAGTAAAGATTTATACTGGCGTATTGAGTTCTCAAATAAAACTAGTTAAGGTAATTCAGAATGTTATTACATTTTGAATGATAATGATGAAAAATGTCTATTGTGTTTCATTGGAGTATTATAGAAAAGATAATACTTTTCGGAAACCGATTAATTTTCAAGCAAAATCAATATATTTGTATTTCGAATTTCAGGTGTTTTCACTGTCATCAAGCATTATAGGTATGCTTGCCCAACCTTTATTATATAAGGAAATTGTATCTACTGGCAGTGTTCCAATGATTGTAGCTGCCTATTCTTTTGTTGGCTTATTTACCTTTGTGACACCTTTACTTTTACATTTAATAACAAAAAAATATGTTACATCTTTAGAATATTATGCTGCAGAAGATAAATATATTGCATATACTATAAACTTTTTTTGTATACCTAAAAAGGTAAGTTGTAGTTTTAAATTTCCTGTGAAAGTTTTTGAAATATGTTGATATTGTCTTTCAGATTGAATTCAAAGTCAGAGAAATAGATGTACCGGAATTGCCAGGAATGTTCACTTCAATAAAGGTTATAGGAAAAGCACTCTTTTTTGACCCGAGTAATTTTGATTATCCAGATCATTATGCCATTTTAATGGGTTATGATAAACCCATTGATTTTAAACTTGGAGAATCATCCACTTCAGATAAAAGTAGTGTGAATAGTAAATAACTCCAGTATGAGTTTAAAGACTAATACATAATGAAAATGATTTCTTAAACAAATTATTTCTGTATTGTAGGTAATACAATATCATTGATGTGATTACTGTGTACATTCAGAAATCACAGAAAGTAGTAAAAGAAAGAAATTAAGAAATCCTGTGCTTGATTTTTGTTATGATCATGTGTAATCTTTACAAGAACAATTTATTAGTCTTTATAAGCTACCACTATGGGTATGGTCCGTATGTCGCCGAGAATTTTAGAGTGGTTTCCAATATTTCAGATAACCTGCTTCGGAAATATAGACCGCTTGCCACTTTTTATTAGTCAATGAAATTTACCCTACAGACTACGGATAACATAGATGCGACACTCCCCTACCTAAAAGCGAATTATTTAAAACTTAACTCCCCCTGGCGGTTGAGATCAGGACAAACGCGGGAAATTTGAAGTGAGTGATTTCCTATACTTGTTTTAAATTTATTTACGAAATTTTGAGCATTTCAAATGGAGTGTGGTGCTGTGATGACCAAAGACCATTTGAATTTCTTTGAAAATAATTACTACAATATGTGATTATATTATTTTAGGGGCAAATAAAAGTCGATAGTTGAATAAACATATAATGAATCAGCAATAACCAAAAATAAATAGACAAAAAATAAACAATATATGAATAAATAAATCAACAATAAATGAATAAAGTAGCATCAACAATAGAGGAATAAACAATTTTCAACAATAGACTAATAAACGAGTTTCAACAATAATTTATATATATGTATATATATATATATATACATATATATATATATATATATATATATATATATATATATATATATATATATATATATATACAAGAAAGTTATATATTTGGTTCTCTTTTTGAGACCCGTCACGTTCTGCCGACTTTTCATTCCCACATATACTCGACTGACATGTACGGCCGCCCTTGTCGATCCCAGCGATGTTGTCAGATCGCAGGGTCTTATCGCGTCTATTCGATATACGATATTGTTATAATTGTATAAGTGGCGTTGAGAATTGAACAAGTGAAGATAATATTGCATTTTTCACATGGTTCAGCTATTTCATGAAATATGTTTATTGAATCTTAACTGTTACTTCGAATGAATGAAATTTGCTAGAAGGTCCATAATTTTCTAATATCGAGAAATGATCTCAAACGATTGTAATTGATTCCTTTATGAAAAATCTGAGGTAAAACCGATTCTGTTTTTACATGCGATAACTTGCGAAAAGAAGCTACAGTCTCATAACTTCTTGAGTAGCTTGATAATACGAAATCTTTGCGCGATTTCGAAGATAAAGCCGTCTGAAATTTTATTTCCTCAGTGTTAGAATGCTACCAATTCACTGAATTGAAATTTGGAGATCACTTGAACTACAATGGATCAATTGAATGGGCAGAATGAGTATGAATCAATCCGCTAGTGATTCAAGAATAAATATCGGATAAAATTTGAAATATCAGAAAATATCTTTCAGATGTCGATGGAATTTTAGGTTTTATGTGTAAGTCAGATGACTTGTCTCGAATTTCAGTTTTGTAATCATTATGCATCAAATCTAATCGATTGAACTCCGAATCAAACATAAATTGGTCTCTGTGAATAATAATGAATTCAGAAAATATTGATATCGTACAATATATCCGCCACATCACGATTATATTATGTTTGTATCTGGAGTTAGTTGATGAAATATGTTATCTTAAATTTCGGTTATGTAGGTTTTTCACGTGAATCAATGAGTTCTTGTGTTTGAAGAGACCACAGCGAAACTTTCGTGACATGTTGTATTTGATCGACCAGTTTTTGACTGAGTACATAAAAAGCAGGACGAACAATCAAATGGTGTGGAATTTATAGCGAGAAAACATCGACCAAAAATAAATGGCAAAAGAGATATTATGATTTTGTCAATTTCTTAATACGTTTAATAGTAATAATTCTTAGTTACAACTAAATTGAATGAGATAAACATTCTTAGAATTTGTCTCAGAAACTGAAATCATCTGAAAAAATTAGAATGTGTGAAGGAAATAGATATTGTGAGCGGGTACTTGATTGAAAAACTCATTGAAAAAATAATTATAATAAAAACTCAAAATTTCACATGACTGCAAGTCTGCAAATTCAATTTTTTTGGTAAGAATTATTTTTAATTTGTCATGACAGAATAAAAAATTTCATCTCTCTCAATTTTCACTCTTATACGATCAACCCCTATTTTTAAATCCCGATTTTTATCGTTTTTAATCTATCCCCAGATCCGCAATAAGGTTGCAAGATGGCAATCAAATATTATAATTGTAGTACGATAAATTCTTATTCAGAGTTTATAATTTCAAGTTCCTTTTTTTATTTTCTGTTGAATTTTGTTTCTAAAGATGCCGGCAATTAGACGTACAAACTTAAGTCGCAGAACCCGTAATGCTGCAAGTCAAAGAAATACAAAAGCAAGTCAAACTGATGAGCAACGAGAAACGCGGAATGAAGTTGAACGGAATCGATGGAACCGGAACCAACAAAATAGAAGTGTTGCGTTTAACCCCTTTAGAGCTGCATTTAATTATAACAAAGAAATTGACTACAGTACACTGCATATCGTTGCTATTGGACCAATGAACGTTATTTGTCAATATTGCAAGGCATTTAAGTTTAAAAATGAAGCCCCTGCATCGTGTTGCTCGAACATAATAAAGAAATTAACTTAATTCAGATGAAAAGGTAACAGACATTTCTTGATTATAGGGCGGTACGAAGTTTGCCGGGTCAGCTAGTATATATATATATATATATATATATATATATATATATACGCGTCTTCCGTATGATACGAAGCCCGGTAAGTACTACAGGCAAAGCGAAGCCCGGTTTGGGGGGTTTGGGGAGTCAACAAACCTTCTTGTGTCTTTCCGTTATTTTATATGTATATACACGTCTGTCGGGTGAATTGCTGATATAGGGCAGACGTATATTGAGAAGCCCAATTGGAATTCCTACTCGAGATATCTTGATAAGTATAAACACATTGAGACTGAGATTGAAATCATTATGACAGACAATTTTGCTTTCAATCTACAACGGGAGTTTTGTGTTGAGTTCGATATAAATTCTAGGAAACAATTCTCATATGATTAATCTGCAAGAAGTACAGAGTTATTTAAGAACTCGCTCCTACAGACTCATTTCAGTTAATATGTAAATAAAATTAGAATTCCATTCAAGAACGATTTCAATATTCACACTTATGAAGAATTTAAGTTCTCAACATTCGAATTTGAATCCGAAAAAATTGAAAAACAAATTATAAGTTTGGTTTTACGGGCTGAATTCTAGTTCGAATGTTATTTAATACCCCAATGTGTATATTTTATGTTGAAAATTTGCATGTTGGAGTATTAGATAATGATCTTTCTCACTAAAATATTTTCAGTTTTTACAGCTTTCAGTGATACCAGAATCATACTACTACTTCACCGTTTCATATGGCGCACCCAGTATATTATTGCATATCATTGGATAACTCTTTTTATGATTTTTTTTCAATATTTCTGTAGACAATTTTTTTTTCAGAAAAATTCTGTTTCAATTACGATTCTGCGAATACGACGCATTATAAGACATTTTGCGGTTTGGACTGAAAATTTACTGGGTGTTTATCAGAAGATCATGGTCTTTTGATAAAAAAAGTTTTCGTAGTCACGAATCCCATTAACTCATGAACTCTTGACTTTCTACCTAGATATAACATATTGCTGAAATTATATATACAGGGTGTTTCCTAAACATGCGGCAAAAATTCAGGGGGTTGTTCCTTGGACTATTCTAAGAATATTTTGTCCTTTGATGATTTTTGAAAAACCTATTTGTTTCGAAGATATAGGGGAAACAAAATTTCAGATAATAACATTTTATTATGAAAAATTACATGAAAATTCAACTCAACCTACAAAAACTGTTGAAAATGACCACCTCTAGCCAGCATACAAGCATCCAACCTTCTCCTCATTGACTGCCGAACCCTTTCAAAAACACCAGGATCATTTCTTATTAAGTTACACCCAGCAATGATCCGATTTCGCAAGTCTTCCACATTTTCTACTGGAGTGGTATAAACTAATGATTTTAGATGGCCCCATAGGAAATAATCTAAGGGTTTTTAGTAATTGGAATGTTGTTAAACAAATTTAAAAATAAATTGTACCTACTTAGTAAACACAGTGCGGTACGCATTTTTATTTAAACTATTATTAATTTTAAAAATATGAAAAATGTTGTTCGAAACAAAGAGGTTTTTCAAAAATCATCCAAGGACAAAACATGCTTAAAATAGTCCAAGGAACAACCCCCTGAATTTTTGCCGCATGTTTAGGAAACACCCTGTATAATATTATATATTATATTATTATATATAATTATAAAAGCTATTTGATGATGTAATAATATACCGGGCGTGTCTTTCTTCATGAACTAGAGTTTGTTATCATTATTATTATTATATGGAGATTTTCAAAGCCAGCGATAATGATTTTTAGCAAACACTCTAGAAATCGATATGGCGAGTCCTATAAATTATACGCGTTTTGTTCTAATTGTATTGAATAGAGATAAAAACGTACAAGTCATTTATTATTAGTTTCACTTTTAATTGCGCAGTGGTCGTCTATGAAATATTTATTCTTAATTAAAAAAAAAATGGAATGTTGAAGCGCGACAGAAATAACCATGATTATATGTGTGGAATAGGTAAATAGTGTGAATGAATTTGTATAATTCAAGAAAATGTGTTTGTATTGGATTAACCATTATTTAATTGACCAAAGTCTCAATTACTTTTACAAGCATAAAATTAACAGTTCGATTTTCTATTCGAAATGATATCAAATACATGTACCTATTGCAATTTTCATTCCAAGTTCAATAAAGCAATGTACAGTGCATTCCATTTTGGGTGAGACAGCCAGGTTTCTCGCTTGTTATTTAAGATAGAGCCTTGCGGTTTTCACGTTCCTGTCCTACTTTTTCGTGAAACTCAAGTTGGTCTAATCAGATTTTGCATAACTGTTTCCGTTCAAGAGATACTGGGTGATTTTGGAAATTGATACTTTTCGGACCCCTCCTTTATCTCCGAAATTATTAGGAATAATGCTGAGCTGAAAACTACGACTGAATCAGAATTCTGCGTAGATTCCAGTGGCGTACTCAATATTTTTTGTCGATTTATGGTTTTGAAGATTCAACACAAACCTATATTTTTTTTTAAGGAACACCCTATATATCATACTTCGTTGAATTCGTTATTTTTTTCCCTTCAAATTGATATATGATACTATGTAGGTAGGATGTTCAGAATTGTTAAAAAAACACTAAAACGTCAAATAATGATGATTTTTTGTAAATGGGCCATCAATTTTCTATGTTTCAATAAGAGGATTATTACTTTCGATTTTTAAAAGTAGTTGGTCATTGATGACACAAACATCCTTGTTGTTATTATGGCTACTATGCATTTGGGAGCATTGTTTTATCAAGTAGGCATTGGAGGGAAAAAACCAATCTGATCTAGCTGTCATCGCTATAAATTATTGTTATCATTATTGATTCTTCTTTTCTATGGGAAATCCATTGCCCATTAACAAAAATCATCATTATTTGATGTTTTAGTGTTTTTTTAACATTTCTCAACATCCTACCTACATAGTGTCATATATTATTTCGAAGGAAAAAAAATAACGAATTCAACGAAGTAATGATACATATGGTGTTCCATTAAAAAAAACATAATTTTGTGTTAAATCTTCAAAACCATACCCCGAAAAAAAATATTGAGTACGCCACTGGATTCTACGCAGAATTCTGATTCAGACGTAGTTTTTACCTCAGCATTATTTCTAATAAGTTCGGAGATAAAGAAGGGGTTCGAAAAGTATCAATTTCCAAAATCACTCTGTATCTTTTGAACGGAAACAGTTATGCACAATCTGATTAGACCAACTTGAGTTTCACGAAAAAGTAGGTCAGGAACGTGAAAACCGCAAGGCTCTATCTTAAATAACAAGCGAGAAACCTGGCAGTCTCACCCAAAATGGGATGCACTGTACGCTTTTGAAAAAACCCGCCTATAACGAAATGATATAGGTATAGGGTAAGAATTGAAACATAATTACACGTGAACTGACGATTCAAATTTTCAGTACCTATAGAGGGTGTCCCGAGAAGAATGCGACAAACGAATACCATGAATTAAAGTCATCAAGGAGGACCCGTATCAAGAGGTTTCAATCGCCTGAGTGCCTTCGTTTGGGATATACAGGGTGATGTTCATCTTATGAGTGAAATTTCATTGTTGAATAACTCTTTAACTAATCGACCGAATAATTTCAAATTTTGAAGTTTTGTCACCCCTTACTATCGCCTTCCTTCAATATTTCTGAATTCGAGTAAATCAGATACGGACTAGGAAAATTTCAGACTTTTTTCATTTTCGTGAATATTGGATCAGCCTGTACGTGAACATTATGGTGTTTTTCCGTTTTCGGAACCACAGAGAATCAATTCATTATAAAAATTCTAAATCTCGGCTTGGCAAGGTCATACAGGGTGATCAATTAACATTCCCTTATGAGTGAAAATTTGTCAGTTCAATAACTCTTCAAGAAATCCACCGAATAATTTCAATTTTTCAAGTTTTGTCACCCTTCACTATCGCCTTCCTTCAATATTTTTGAAATCGAGTAAATCAGATCCGGACTAGGAAAATTTAAGACCTTTTCTATTTTCTTGAATATTGAATCACCCTGTATGTTGATTTCATGATTTTTTTTTGTTTTCGTAATAACAAAGAATTAATTCATAATAAAAATTTCAAATCTCTGCTTGGCGCCATTATTCAGGGTGATCAATAAATATTTCTTCATGAAAGAAATTTCATAGTTCAAGATTTTTTGAATTTATCGGTAGAATTATCTCGAAAATTGAAGTTGTTTCACCCTTCACGAATGTCTCACCTGAATTTTCCTAAAATTATTTAGGAAAACTTTCAATCAACAAGCTGGATAAAAAATAGAACAAAAACAGCAAATAAATTGAAAATATTTGATCTTGAAAACAATTAATCAAAAATAAAATATTTTCAGTTCAGCAGATATTGTTCAAAATGATATTCCTCCATTTTAATGGATTTTGACCACGTTGATATGATATAGTTGTTTCACAGATTTCGCTATCTTATTCGGTTGAATCGGTTGTACTTCTTTCATGAGGGAATGTTTATTGGTCACCCTGTATGACGGTGGCAAGCTGAGTTTTAGAATGTTGATCATGAATTGATTGGTTGTGGTCTCGTTTGTGGTTAGGAAAACGAAAAAAAATATGATATTGACGTACAGAGTGATCCAATATTCAAGAAAATAGAAAAAGTCTAAAATTCTGTAAGTCTGGATCTGATTTATTCGATTTCAGAAATATTGAAGGAAGGCGATAGTAAAGAGCGACAAAACATCAAAAATTGAAATTATTCGGTGGATTTGTTGCAGAGTTATTGAACTGAAAAAAATTCACTCATAAGGGAATGTTTATTGATCACCCTGTATGACCGTGCCAAGCAGAGATTCAGAATTTTTATAATGAATTGATTCTTTGTGGTTCCGAAAATGGGAAAAAATCATAATGTTCAAGGGTTATCCAATATTCACGATAATAGGAAAGATCTGAATTTTTCCTAGTCCGGATCTGATTTACTCGAATTCAGAAATACTGAGGAAAGGCGATTGGAAAAGGCGACAAAACCTCAAAATTCGAAATTATTCGGTCGATTAGTTAAAGAGTTATTCAACAGTGAAATTTCACTCATAAGATGAACATCACCCTGTATATCCCCAACGAAAGCACTCAGGCGATTGAAACATCTTGATACGGGTCCTCCATGATGACCTTAATTCATGGTATTCGTTTGTCGCATTCTTCCCGGGACACCCTGTATAGATATATTCTCAAAATTCTTCGATTAAAACAAATCGATATGGTTATTATTTCACCGAGTAAGCAGGGGATTTCACGGAATCCTTCAACCTAATGCCAGTTACTACTGTGAGAGGTGTTGCCCGTGACTCTGATAATATATTTGGCGTGTTGGAGACGTATAATCATGAGTAATTAAAAAATCACGTGAATTTCTTACTGAGACATTATCAAAATATAGCAACAAGTTTTTGTTCGATATTTGTTTCACAAAAATAAAACAAACCAAACTTCTTAGAAACTGTAGGTACAGTTACATCACAATACCTATACAGGATGGTTCACGTGAGCGAATGACAGTTTTTTGTGATATATTCCAAAGAATAAGTAACAAAATTTGGCTGAAAAGCAAAATTGAAAAGCGAACCATTATCATTATACTCATAGTATTTTTTACGGGCTATCCAAACTATCGAACGTAAGCATGAGAAGTTATCAAGGAAAAACCGTTATTCCGAACAAAAATTCACAAATTCATCTAGTTTTCTGAATGAAATTTTATAGGAATAATTTTTGAGAAATATTTTTTTTATTTGAATTTCGTCGAAAATAGAAAATTTTCCCTTGTCAAATATACTCCATGAAATATTCCTATAGTTCTGAATGATCAATCGATTCCCAATTCGAATATTTATATTCAATGTTAGTTCTATATTCATTTCAAGCAATTCCATCCAAATCACCCTGAGGAAATTTGAATTCACATTCGGAAAATAAATTCGTCTCTATGGTTTACTGAATACTTAATTGTTAAATTTCAGAGTTTTCGATTATAAAACTTCAAATTTTGACAGCTAACTACTAATTGAACCAAAAGAATATGAATATACAAGGTGTCCCGGAAAGAATGCGACAAACGAATACCATGAATTAAGGTCATCATGGAGGACTCGTATCAAGATGTTTCAATCGCCTAAGAGCCTTCGTTTGGGATATTCATCTTTTTGGTGAAATTTCACTGTTGAATAACTCTAACTAATCGACCGAATTATTTCAAATTTTGAAGTATTGTCACCCTTTACTATAGCCTTTCTGCAATATTTCTGAATTCGAGTGAATCAGATCCGAACTAGGAAAATTTCAGAATTTTTCCTGTTTTCGTGAATATTGGATCACCCTGTACGTGATTTTTTTCCGTTTTCGTCATCACGAAGAATTAACTCATTATGAAATTTCTAAATATCTACTTGCCACCGTCATACAGATGACCAATAAACATTCCCTTATGAAAGAAATTTCATACTTCGATAAATCTTGAATTTATCGGTAGAATTATTTTGAAGACTGCAGTTTTTTCACTCTTCGCGAATGCCTTGCTTCAACAATTCTGAAATCGACTTTTTTCATTTTCACTGTACGTGAACATTATGATTTTTTCCGTTTAAGTTACCACAAAAAGTTAATTCATTATAAAATTCTAAATCTCCGGCTTGGTACCGTCATACAGGATGATCAATAATCATTTCCCAATGAGTGGAATTTTGCAGTTCGCCATTCACTATGTTCAGCGTTATTTTGACGTATGGGCTCAGGATGATCCAAAATTAGTAATTCAAATTCCCAAGTTAAATCTCCGATAAATGTTTGGTGCGGTATCTACAACAATCGTTTGATTTGCCCTAATATTTCTGGAAATAGGTGAACAGGAAATATTTTTGAAAATTTTTAGGAACATAATTCAATAATGGAAACATTGTGGTTGCAACATGATGGAGCTTATGCGCACTAACCAAAAAAAATTGCGCGAATATTTTTGACTGAGACTTTCGGAAACAGATGGATTGGCAGAATGGAAATTTGGCTTGGACTCGTCGATCCCTTCATCTGACACCCTTGGATTATTTATTATGGGAAGGTCTATGTGGTACAGACTGACAGTAATGAGCAACTGCTACAAAGAATTATTGATGTTTGCGATATTATTGAATTTCAACCGAATACGATAGCGAAATCTGGGAAACAACTATATCCACGTGCTCAAAAATGTAGTGAAATGGAACAATACCATTTTGAAATATTTTATTTCTCAAATAATTTTTCATTTTATTTTCTTGAATAATTTGAGGAAAATTCAGATAAAGCATTCGTGAAGGGTGAAAAAACTGCAATTTTCAAAAAAATTTCATCGAAAAATTCAAGATTTATCGAACTATGAAATCTCTTTCATAAGGAAATGTTTATTGGTCACCCTGTATGACGGTGGCAAGCAGAGTTTTAGAATTTTGATTATGAATTGATTCTTTGTGGTAACAAAAACGGAAAAAACTATGATATTGACTTAGGTACAGGGTGATCCAATATGCACGAAAATAGAAAAAGTCTAAAATTTTCCTAGTCCGGACCTGATTTTTTCGATTTCAGAATTATTGAAGAAAGTAAAATGTGACAAAACTTCAAAACTTGAAATAATCGGTGGATTTATTGAAGAGCTATTGAACTAAAATAATTGCACTCTTGAGGTAATGTTTATTGATCACCCTGTATGACCGTGCCAAATAGAGATTCAGAATTTTCATAATGAATTAATTCTTTGTGGTTACGAAAACGATGAACAATCATAATGTTCACGTACAGAATGATCCAATATTCACGAAAATAGAAAAAGTCTGAAATTTTCCTAGTCCGGATCTGATTTACTCGAATTCAGAAATATTGCAGAAAGGCGATAGTAACGGGTGACAAAACTTCAAAATTTGAAGTTATTTGATCGATTAGTTGACGAGATATTCAACAGTTGCACAAACAATGTTGTTGGTATTTCGTGTATGAAATTCGCGTTTTATGGCGTATTCTGAAGAATTTTTGGCATCGATCTGCGGTCTCGTCCAAAAATCAACATTCTCATGTATTTACAATTGAAAAAAAACACTCATTTGACACACTTAATACAAAAATAACTATTCAATAATATAATGTAGTGAACCGATGAAATATGAAACATTATCTTTGCAAGACTGTTAGAATTGTTACTCTTGTTGTAGATCTTGGACATTTTTACTACATTTATAATTTTGAGATTCATCCGAAAACGTCTCAATATTCCATAAAAAATCAAAATATTTTAAATAGTCTGAAAACACTTCAAATCTGTCAGAACTGAATATATTAAAAAAAGAAAATGAAATAAAACACTTTACTTAACATTTCTCAACGACGTTGACTAACGTTAAATCAAATGTTTTATTATATTATCTTTTATTGATATTAAAGTTATGTTTCACCAAGCGAAATGCGATAATAAAGTTATGTTTCACCGAGCGATTTGCAAGGAACCAATTCCGATTATCAAAAACTAAATACTGAAATGAAGAATAGCGAAAAAATAGTTAATTTTAAGTTTCAATTCAGAATTTTGGACATTCAGATCTCCTGTTTATATAGGTGAATTTTTTTTATTCTCGGAACACCTTGATTAGTGCTATCAGTGCTACTTCTTTAGCATTAACAAGCAAATCCAAGAAGCCTTACTCGGATTTGAACATTATTGAATATTCACTCAAACTTGTACGACGCCTACATCCTTCAGTATCATCCAAATCTCTACTTTGAAAAATTCTTAATGAATTTAAAAACACCTCTATTTTATTTCAACGAGGATGCAAAAATTATTTGTTCTTATGTTGAAAAGCGCGAAATGAATGAAATATCAAATGACTATCTTTCGGTACTGAAAAGACAATAATTCTCCTCGATGCGAGACGATTAGGTACAAATGGAAAATTTCAAAAATGTTCAGAAATGAGTTTTGACAGCGAAATGTTTCTTCGCCACTAATTGAGCATTCACTGAACAGATAGCTCTATCATTTCGCCACAGTGTCTGTAATTTTCGAATTTTGTGCCGGAATGATCTCAAACTATAGAGTTAGGTAACGAATACCTATGTCCCCTTATTCGGTTCTCTTCATTTGTACGGTCCTAAACATGATACCTGACTTACGAAAAATGCTAGAATCTTGAAATTTTTATGTTTCGAATCTATAATACCGCGATTGAATTTGTGCAAAATCTGAAAAGAGGATCCGAGAATATGGCCGTTAAAATTGTGTGTGTCTATTGATTTTGAAACTGCAGGTTCGAACGAGAGGAAAAGTGACAACAAAAAGTTTCGTGCTAAATTACATGTTGATCATTCAATTAGAAAAGAGGAAGAATATCGAAAAAAATGCTTCATTTCACACAAGTAAGTAAGATCTCCCCCTACCTATGTTTCGCAACAATTCGCACAAAATTTTTATCCAGTGACCAGCAACTCAGATAAGATGAAACTTGAAAGTCTGTTCGCTACACATTTTTGTATCAGAATTTGGCACGAGTTTATCCAAATATCAACTAGTTTTCAATCTCAAGGATTTCAAGAGTAGCTGCCCTATTGACCTGGGCTGGACGAAATTTTGCTTACTGCAATTTAAGTGCTTCATCACTTGGTTATTTTCGAGATCTATATTCATAAATCAATAATTCAAATTTAATAAAATAAATAGGTGAAATATATTCTTAAAATATAATTCATGAATGATAGACCAAAATTTTATGGGACCGAGATGTCTGCGGAGCCTCTAAAGACTCCTCGCTCCTAGGCCCTGCTCACTTAGTCCGTGCAGGCGGTGCGACCCTGGATCCAATTCTTAGACAAAAGATATCAGTCAATTTACGTAGCTGTAATAGATAAAACGGATATCCTAAAAAACGTGAGATAATCCAGGCTTCCTAACATACGTGGGATATAAACCGGGCTTCCTATCATACTTGAAATGAACTGGGCTTCCTATCATACGTGAAATATATCACTATATACGGACAGCGCATTGGTCCCTCTGGTGACAACCATGATGAACTAATGGTGTATAAATCGAGATAAAAAACCAACTTACGAAGCCCGATGGAAAAATGCGAAACAACTACCGATAGAATCAGCTAGCCAAGATAGACTCATATATGCAATAAAATTTAGGAAGCCCGATTCGGGCTTCCTAAAACTTCACCGGGCTTGGTATGATCCGTGCAATATACGTTTTTGGGCTTGGTAATGCTGGATAATACGTCTATATATATATATATATATATATATATATATATATATATATAATAATAATAATAATAAAGTTTATTTGACTTTAAAAACAAAAAATGAACACTTCAAATAAATTTTACAAATAAACTTAAATAAAGAGACAGAGGCTCACTTCGAAGAAGCTCACCTGTTAGTCTCACAACAGAAATACTATTCAAAGATAGCCACTACAAAATGGAAACAAAAAATAAAAAATTCTCTGGCTCAAATGGACATCATATACATCGAAACTTAAATAAATCAGGATACATCGTGTGTAACTGCACAACATACGCACTTAAGTCAACTTTGGCAATATTTGTCACTTTAGGGAATGTAAACATGAATAGTAATACATTAATAAATGTGACTTCAGGGAATTTGTCACTTCAGAAAACCAATAGCAAACAGATCTTCTATATTTTATTTTCGTCATATTCTGTTGTTAATAACGTTATGTATAGTTTTTCTATTCAAACCGAGTAGCCACCGAATCACTTCCTTCTTGAATCTCACAGGGTTTCTCAAAGCTCTCAACGTAATTGGGATTGTTCCATATATTTTGGGAGCTAAATATGTGCAAGATCTCTGACCTATCGTTTTCGTCGTTTTACTCTCTTTATAGTGGTCGAGTTTGTGTCTAGTGGAGTAGTTATGATCGATTGGCCGAAGTTCAATTTTTCTTCTTTTTATGAGTGCTGCAATCTTCATAAAATACAGTTGCCTCAAATCCAGCACATGTGCGACTCTGTATATCTCGTCACTAGGAAACAGCATTCTATGACCGCAAATTATCTTCAGTATACATTTCTGAACGATATTCAATCTTTCTATATGCACATCATATGCTGCCCCCCAGCCCGAAATACCATATGTCAACAGCGACTGCACCAAACCGAAATAAACCATCCTTAGATATTTCAGATTGAGTTGCTTTTTGAGACGTTTGAATCTATGTAATAAGCCTCGCAGTTTCTTTGCTAGTTGTTCGCAGTGATACTCCCATCTCATATGTCTATCCACGGTGATCCCAAGGTACTTGACGAATCCATCTCTGCTCTCCAGTATGGTTGTTCCATTTCTCGCTTTTATTGGCCCTATGCTTGGTAGACCATTTTCATAGGATGTAAATGGTAGATAGCAAGATTTTTCCATATTGAGGGTTAACTTATTGTAGCTCAACCAATCTGAGATACTCTGTGAATCCTTTTCTGCTTTTAATTTAAGTTGTTCCCAAGATTCTGCTTCATAAGAAATCGAAAGGTCATCAGCAAAACTAACGATACTTCCCAAGATGTTCATGTTCAGGAGGTCATTTACATAGAGCAGAAACAACAATGGTCCAAGGACCGTTCCCTGAGGGACTCCGTATCTTACTTCCTGTTCTTCACTCTTCTCTCCATCAACAGACACACATTGCTTCCTCATTGTCAGATAACTCCTCAGCAAACTCAGAGCCGCTCCCCTGATTCCATAGTCATGCATTTTTCCAAGAAGTACTCCGTGGTCAACCGTATCGAATGCTTTCGACAAATCGAGGAATATGGACATAGTAGGTTTTTTTTTGTCTAATCCGTTATAGATGAACGTGGTCATTTCCCTTATTGCATCCTCTGTCGATTTTCCCTCCATGAACCCATACTGTCGCTCTGACAATAGACGATGTTTGTCAATGAATTTCTGGAGTCTTACTTTCATAATTTTTTCCATTACCTTCGAGAGATTTGATATCAAGGATATGGGTCTATAATTAGACATTTCCAAGTTATTACCACCCTTATAAATAGGTTTTATGACACCAATCTTGAAAGGATCTGGAAAACATCCGCTTAAAAAACATTCGTTAATTATGTGTGCTAGAGGCGTCGAAATATTCTGTCTCACTTCTTTGAGAACATTCGAGTTTATCCCGTCAATACCTGGAGCTTTATTCTTCTTGAGTGTTCCAATAATCATCTCAACCTCATGTTCATCAGTAGGAATGAGGTATATACTGTCTCTTATATGAACTTTTACTGGACTTTCATAGTTCTCTGGTTTAATAATCCTACCAGCGTATTCAGCTCCCAAACTACCATAGTATTCATTGAACTTAGATGCAATCAATTTTTTATTCATTATTATTTCCCCATTATACTCAATTTTTTTTATGTCCTTCTGTTTCATAGGTTCCTTATACGAATTTTTCACATGTTTCCACATAGCAGCAGGTTCGCTTCCACTCTTATCAATGCACCTCTGTAAGTATTTTCGCTTTGAATATTCTATTACCTTCAAAAGTTTGTTCTTATATTTTACAATATTTTTTTTTCAATATATTTTCGCAAAATCTTGGTGAAGTTCTCAGTTTTACTGTTACAGTTTTTTTCTGAATAGACTTGAGTCCAGTTTTCTCTCTGTAAATCTGAATTTAATTTTGCATAGTTAGTGAATGTCCTTCGGTACTTATCCTCATTCTGAATGGTTGTATCAGGTTTTTCATGCTCAATTGTAAGCATTGTTGGGCAATGGTCAGTTATTTCATAATCTAAAATAAAGCCCTGTACAGTATTATAGTTGAAGCCCTGTTTTCCGTTGACAAAAAAGTGATCCAGACAAGATCTGCTCTCAGGTCGCGTGACTTTGTTAATAAATGATTTATATCCATACATACTGAAAATGTTAATGTACTCTGTTGCTTTAGGGCAGTTTCTCGAGAGCAGATTCATGTTGATATCACCTGTCACTATATTGGATTCACAATGGTTTCCTATATTGGCCAGATAATGATAGAGCTCACTATTGAACATGCTCTCAGAAGAATTGGGTGACCTGTATATGGCTGTAATTTTGAATTTCTTATTTAGGTGTACGAGATCGACCTCCAGAGCGTTCACTTCACCAATCTCCACTATCTTGTAATTATATACAAGGTGGTCTTTAATTTATACTAAAACACCATCATGGGAATTATATCGGCCGTTACTGTAAATATTTATATATCCCGGTATAGTAAAAACTGAAGGACCTTCTAAAATGAACGTTTCAGTAAGCACGATCACTTCCACCTCCGAAGGAAGCTGATCAAGTAGTACGATTAGTTGGTCAAAGTTCTTCGCCACACTCCTTATATTCATCTGAAAAATTCTTAAGGCGCCCGATTGAGGTATCACAAGTTCTTCAATTTTCCCGATCTCGATAGTATCGTAATCCTCATTACTAAAAGTCTCGATGTAAGAATCCATCCCGAATTTGCAGAACTAATTCCTATGAACTCTATATTGGGATCTTGTCTGTCGATAAGTCTCAGTTTCCTCCCCCTTACTCTTTTTAGAGTCTTTTCCAGCTTTCTCGATCAACTTGCTCACCTTTTCTCCAACTGATTCTTCTCTTTCTATCTGCTGTTGTTCCTTTAATTGTTGCTCAAGCCTAGTCACCGGATTTGGGGTATCGGGAGCACTTCGTGGTGTATCCCTCAATTCTCTAAACGTTTGATCCAATATTTCACTCTCAGATCCTGAACTGGATTTCTCTTTCACAGTCTGCTTTTCAAGTTCTTCATAAGTATATTCATCCCCATTTATGTACAGTTTTTGATTCCTTACATAAGCATTCAAGTTTCTAGATCGAGCCTGCTTCAAATTCGATCTGAGCAATTTATCCTTACGTCTGTCCTCTGGGCACAGGTCGTTGTTGATATATATTCTCTTACCTTTAAGTTTTCTTGAATTTTTCAGAACAAGATTTTTTGTGAGATATGAAGTAAATTCAATTTTTATTGGGGAATGCTGGTCCCTGCCGAGTTTGTAAATGTTATTGATATTATTTGGACTCAGATTAATTTCGAGTAATTCGTTAATTCGCGAAATGCAAGAATTCAACAAATCCGCATCATCGACCACCAAACCACTCACAATTATATTATTCTTTATTATTATTCTTTTAATATTAACTATTTCCTCCTCCAATTTCAATAAACGACCATCCAAGGAGGCAATATAACGTCTGGTATCTTCCCCCACCTCTCGGATCTCCTTTCTCACCGTATCTAAATCTTCCCTCAGAAGTGCAGTCTGTTTAGAGATTTCCTCCCTGAGGACCGCTATTAAATCATTAGAATTAATCATTACTTCAATCTAGGGAAAACAAAAACAGGAAAAAAATACAAGGTTTTTGTTGCCAATCGTTACTACTCCACCCAGTGTAACAGGAGGATACTATATCAGACAAGGAAAAACTCGCTTCACTCCTACGGGCCGATGTAAGAGACTTTTCAAACACAAACACAGGTAGGCCGCGGAAAGAAAGGTAAACAAAGGGTAAAAACAGAGGGAATTCCCTTTCTATCTTATCAATTCAACTTCTTGTAATGTGATATGATAAGAATCCGTATCAGATATTAGATAAACATATGTGTACGAAATGTAGGTAGAATTATAATATCCAACTGCAACAATCAGAAGTGTAAAAACACAAATTGAGAATATTTCAACAATCAAATAGCTATTCTATAATGTCTTGACTTATCTGTATACACAGTGTCCAATTTCCAAGTATCGATCTGAAGTACAACACAAAATTTGCACAGCAACCAATCCACGACCTGACTTCACGGCTGTCACACATATGATTGATATATATATATATATATATATATATATATATATATATATATATATATATATATATATATATATATATATATATATATATATATATATATATATATATATATATATACTGAAGAAGGAGAGTGTCTCCGAAACGTATAATTATATGTTTTTTTATATGAACTAAACAACTTCATTGAAAACCTGACACTTCCAAATAAGGAAAATACTGTTGACTGTTAAAAAGCAGGTAAATAACATGATCAAAAAAAAAAAAAAATATATATATATATATATATATATATATATATATATATATATATATATATATATATATATATATATTTTTTTTTTTTTTTCCGCCTTTATAGGGTTTCGTAGTGAGAATTCCGGGCTATGGTGGGCCAAGGCATCCTCACGCACTGGTCAGAAACGCCCGAACGATCCTCGTCGTCCACAGGATAACTTCTCTCTGTGCGTCTGTGATAAGCCTCTCCTCTAATCCGAGCTGGTAAGTATGCTCATTTAAATGTCTTTCAACCATTCCATTGGTGCTTATGATCAGTGGGAGTATCGTCGTGTTGGTAAGTTTATAAATTTCTTTCAGCTCGAATGCAAGATCATGGTACTTCATTCTTTTTTCAGCATAGGCTTTCTCGATGTTGTCATCCGCTGGAATGGTGACGTCTATTATTGTGATCTTGTTCTCCAGTTTGTGAAATATGACAATGTCAGGCCGATTATGTGCAATAGGTCTATCCGTGATGAGTGGGGAATCCCAGTACAACCTGATTCTATCGTTCTCCAGTATTTCGCTTGGTCTGTATTCGTATGCCCGTTTTTCTTTCTTTATTAATCCGGCTTGGATGGCAATAGCCTGGTGATATACTTTGGCCATGGAGTTGTGGCGATCTGTATACTCTCTCGGAGCCATTACTGGACAGGACGAGGTAACGTGCTGTATGGTCTCTGCTGCTCTTGCACATTTTCTACATTTATCACTCGGTATATTTTTGCCTATTATGTTCTTCAGGTAAGCTCGTGTTGGGACAACCTGATCTTGGATTGCTGCCAACCTGCCTTCCGTTTCTGCAAAGAAGTAACCAGATTTAAGGTAAGATACTGATTTTTCTTTATTAATTGTTGTTCGTTTCAGGGTTGTTGGGTACCTAAATATATAACTTATTAATTCAAGTTTGTGAACTATTTATATATTTTTTGACCTGCCATGTAATTGAGTTGATGGTGAATAAATGATGATGATGATGATGAATGTAGCTACAAGTGCAACTGAGCTTTAGGAAATTCAAAATTTGTGATAAGTAAAAACACAAAAGAAAATTTATGAAATTTTTAAAATTTTATCTTTCATTTTCAGAAAAAATAGCCGAAATATTTTTAGAAATAGACTGAGGAAATGAAATAGTGAGTGTTATTGGGGATAAAAGTGCCATATTTTTCCTATTAAAGGACAAATTCATCCTTACGTTCCAAAAGTATATACATCTTCCTCTATACTCTAACGGTTTAAAAAAGTACTGCAAATTTTATACATGGGTGTATTATATTACTTTTTATCATCAAATATGCAAGCACATATGAAAAAAAAAACATATAATAATCATAATAATAATATATATAATAATAATCATAATATAATCATAAAAACATTATGATTAACATCCGACGAAGAGATTCGAATCAGGGCTTCGAAACTGGAATAACATGGTCAAAAGTTCATAACTCCGTATTTATGAATGGCAGGAATTTGCTGTATAGTATTAATTATATTTTCAGTAACACATGTTCTCAATATCATAATTGTATGGCTCCTTCCTTCAAAACTTTGGTTCCATATGGAGTTTGACATAATAGTCCTCCGTTTTGAAGTGAATACTACATATTACGGTTGTGGCAGAAGGTTTTTTTGTCTTCACTCCATATTTCCATTACCCATTTAATTCAATTTCTCGGACACCTGTGAAAATATTCAATTAAATAAATCCCTTCTGGTTTTCTTACCTATGAAATGTCACGTCTAACCCTTTTTTGGATATAACAACACTGGTACGACAAGGGCCTTAATATGAAAAAAGTAGCGAAGGACCGAAAATTGAAATTCGTGGAGAAATGATTTCTGCCTACCTTGGTAAAGGAAAGTCCATGAAATGTCCTTGGCTGACAGATCTTCGCCGTCGAACGGGTGGTAGACGGAACACTCAATCTCGCACAACCGAAAAAACGGTATTGTTCTTGAAAATAGAGTCGACTCGAAAATGTTTATGAAAAGAAAATATTGCGTTTAACACAACGAAAGAGCGAGTGGAAATCTGTATGAAATGTCCATATGCACGGACGGGTCTTGAATGAATCCTCGCGTATCTGGCATCTATCAAATCTCCAGCATATGTTTTTCCGCGGTACCTTTAAATGAATGATATTCTCTGAATTAGGAAAACAATGAATTTATTAATAATAAAAGGAAAACAAAGAAAATAAGATGAGTTGACTAGTTGCAGTAACAAACACAATTATAAGCTACACTCGAAGCAGTGATACTTAAAATTGTTTATTAGTAGTGAAATAAGCACCAGAATACCAACAAACACTCAGTAAATTGTTTGAAAATCAGTAATCACCAAAGGAAAACACATACAATCAGTTCAGAAAACCAATGTTTTGCCTTTAAACTTCCATCCTTGTCACAATAATAATAATAATAATAATAAAAAAGTTTATTTCATAAATAAACACTTTACATCACGGAGGTACATGGGGTATGACCTGTATGTGATTTTAACTTAATTAAGATTTCTGAAATAAATGTTCCATAAGATAATTCAAAAGAAAATAATTACAATACCAGGAGGAAAACAAATATCATTCATAAGCACAATGTAAAAAGTTATTCCACATCTGATATTTACTATTATTTATCAAGTCACTGATTATCTTTCTGTTCTTACCATCGAACCAAGCTTTAAAACGCTTTTTGAATGTTCTTAGACTTTTCAAGTTCTTGAGTTGATCAGGAAGGACATTGAAAATTTTTGTTCCTAGATAAGTGTGATTTCTCTCGCATATACTTTTATTGCATCTGGGTGGTTGGTAAGTATGATCTCTTCCTCTCGTGGAATATTGATGCTGTAACGTATTTAAGGTTGTCTTTCCTGAGATGATGTTAGAAAGAAGTTTAAGAGCATACAGCTGTCTAACATCTTGGACTTCTTCCATTTCAAATACCTGTTGGCTAGGAAATGTGAGCTTTTTCTTGTAAATGATTTTCAAGATCCATTTTTGAATGAACAATGGTCACGTAAATAAGCTCTGGGGTGTTGCTACTGAAGACTGAAGTGCAACAAATCCGAAACGTATGCATCTGAACCTTCTTCTACAAACCCCTTATCTATGCCATCTTCATTCGACCGAGGTGACCGTATGGGCTGAAATGTCAGGAGGAAAGGAGGCGTGCACTAACTGTGAATTCAGAGCATTATGTGAGGTTATTGTTATTAGTTCCCTTATCTGCAGAATTTTCCTGGCTATTACCAAATAACATGGTTCCAACAGGATGGAGCAACTTCTGCTACTTTCCAAGAAAATTAGGGTAAATGCACTGGTTAGCCGACCGGCACTGGTTCTCGACCATTCCGTGATTTGAGATAAAATAATAATAAAAATATATCATGTAGTGTAAAATATTTTCGCGGTACGTGTTCTCGACCATTCTACCCTTCCAAGATAGTTTGCATAGTAGTGGTATAGGTCAGAGTTTTTGCGCTAAAAATTAGTTTATAATCGTCTATCATAGGAAAGGGTTCTTTCTCGTCCTCTCTTAGAAAAGTACTTTGTGATATATGACCAGAAAATAGTAATTATTTCTTATTTCAAATGAATTATGTGTGTATATTTTGTTCCATATCAACTATAAGATACATTTTTTAGTGTATTTCAATCAAGAAGCGAATAAATGTATATTTTTTTTTTCAATATTCGGCGGTCGCGAATTTTTATCTTTTATTTCTCGACCAAAGTGGTCGAGAACCAATTGTTACTTCAATAATTGTTTATTTCAACCGATACCTATATTTCTGTTGGATCATTTTCGTTTTTTTTTTCGATGCCCTGATTCATTTATATATCTACTTTCTGTATATTAGTTTGCGACCACCGAATTAACGTTGAAACACTTATTTCTACCCTTTATTTATTCGCGGTCGAGAACCAATTTGATTGTACTTAATTCTCGACCACTGGTGGTCGGTGTTTTATATTTTATTTACTCATTAGTTTCTAAATAGATATTGAGAGCACAATAACCAAATAATGTTGAATGAGTTGCTATTTGGAAATATTTATAGAAAGTGGAAACTTTTGCAAAATATTTTTTTTTTACTTTCCGAGTGTTTATTACTTGATTACCTCATCTGAAACTCATCTGAGTGATAGATGATGTCGATGGTACGGTACGAAAGTAAGTACTAATCACTCATCTCGTTTAAAATTTTTTATAAAATTTTCAAGTGGAGCGGCCACTATTATCAGTGGTCGAAAACTAACACAAAAATGGTCGAGAACTCTGCGGCGTGGTCGAGAACCGAAAGTTATTGAGATTTTCTATATGTTTTCACATTTCAAAGGTTAAATGCGGAAAGAACGCTTAAAATTATATGACAAATCATTTAAAACTCGCCAAAGAATCGATGAACACCAACACCATTAAAATTTGATAAGTTTATGTGCGAAAAAATCGTGCTCGAAATCGATGTTTCTGCATTTGTGCATTTAGGTACCCTACACTACGGGAGAGGTGACATTCATTTTAGCTTAGTGTTTCCTTGCAAATTTCAACATTTCCTAAAATAAAATATGTTAGTTCATTGAACATTTATGCATTAAAAACAGTTCTTACCTCAAACAGTTTGCTATAGTCTGAATGTAATATTTATAATAAAGTAGGTACTCAAAGTAGGTACGTTTCTTGTTGTTTGGACAATGTCTAGAAACATGTTTCGTATATTAATAAAACACGAGAAATATACTGTGCAAGAAAAGTCATTACTTGGTATGTGTTATTCAGACTCTGCTCCATCGACAACAAATGTTTAAAAGGTGATATGCTGATTATAAAAATTTGGAAATCACAGATTTGAAGATATAAAGGTACTTTTGGACGCTCTTTCATTAATGCCCCAATTGGATAAATTTGGATAAATGTGTACACATTCGTTTATTAGATTTAGTTTAGTTTGTCACCACATATTGGTAGGAATATTCCAACGTAATGAATACTTTTTTTAACTTCAATCTTTCTCACCAATGGTTGAATAAATTCATGGATGTATTTTGCAAAACCGACAGGATTTTGCAGAATTATTGAACAAGCTATGTACATGGGCGCCCGCAGGGGGGAGCCAGGGGGGCCATGGCCCCCCTGAGATTTTGATTGCCTCATTTTTCAGCACAACACCCTCAATATTACTTCTTCAATCCAGAGGGTATGGAAAAAAGGAAAGTAATGGATTCTCAACAATTTTCCGGATTTCAATTACAATCATGGAATCCTTATCGTGTTTCAATAATTTTCCTTTATCTATCCGCTTTCTCGGCATCGCCCCTTATTTGCCGTCTGTGATTTTTGCATTCGTCACATTCGTCGGTATACGCTTACCTGTTGTTTTCGGTTTTTTGTATCATTCTCGTCACAAAATTTCAATATGTAGTTATCAAAGACCTGAACTCAATAATTCGCATCAAAAAATTGTCAAGGCTGTGTTGTACAATTTATTGTGTTTCATTCAAATTGCAATTTATTTTTGGAGACATCAGTTTTGAATTGACTTAATCGACTGGTTATTCCTAAATTGAAGGTACAAATGAAAATTACATTCACGGATCATTTCATGAAAAAAAGTCCTACATAACATGAGTTCGCGAACGCTTTGTTTTTGAGATACAGGTGCTAAAGTTTAAGTTTTCTTCTCATAGCACCTTCTCTTCTCAAGACATTTAACTTGAATTGGCATAGATATTCCAATTTAAAGTTTTCATCATGTGATATCCTAATTATGAATGCAAATCTACAGGGTGAATTTTTTCTGGAAGGGTGCCCGCTTCTTTCCCCCAGAATTATTTTTTGTAAGCAACTGGTAGTTTAGAAAAAGATACTTTGATTCAGTACTACACTTTTTGGTTTGTTGTAGTTTTGTCGTATCTGCAATCGATTTCGAGAAAAAAAATTCAAACAGCTTTCTATAGTCATTTTCAGGAAAATCCAAATTATTATAAAGATCCAGTTAGTAAGCTGTGATGAATTAATTAATTATAAGTTTTGGTACTTATTTACCAACTCTGTAGAGAAGATTAATAAAGATTCGATAAACTGGTTAAGCATTACAAAAAAGTAGGACTACTAGAAACACCCTGTATCTCGAAAACAAAGCGTTTGCGGGATCATTTTTGTGAGATACATTTTTGTAATCTTTCTCGATACTTAGTCATGTCAAGTATAGAAATTTCTAATTATCAAAATGATTATATTCGCTCAAAAAGGTCTGAATATGAAAAAATAAGATTCACCTCACACAAACAGTTTAGAAAACGGAGCAGTCAGTTTTTGTTGAAATCCCAAAGAAATCTCGATGAATATTGCGAACTCGTAATTATCAACTGCCCTAATATGGCTTGAATTATTAATAAATATTATTCCAATCACAAAATAACACAAAAAACTGAGACAATAGTCAATTTTGGTCCATAATAAATAAAAAAATTAAAATTAAACATACAAACTCGCCAGTTTCGATTTGAAATCAAAGCTATTCCCGCTACGGCAGAGAGTAAGAGTGAGAAAGCTTTCCCACAAATGCTCTATTTCAGTCGGCCTCATTTTTCTGTACCTACGGGTCCCTTCCAGATTTTTCTTCAGTTCACTATGGACAGTTATTATCATTAACTTATCCACCATTTATGTAATTCAGACCTGAAATACATTCAATCAAATATCAATATTCAAATACAAGAAAGCCTTCTGTGATACATTTGGCTAGGCATTTATAGAAAAACTTTGTTGTGCAAATCACAAACAATTGAAGTCACTTTATTCTTCTTGTATGTACTGAATTATAAGTACCTATATAATTACCCATTCATTAATGGTAACATATTACCACGAATTTCTAGACAACCAGTACCAGATATACAGTAATAAACATTTTACAAAAAAAAAAATGTAATTTTCATAAGTGTCATCTATGTATATTATTCAACTATAGGATGAAGGTCTCAGGTTGTTGGTTGATGACCAGTTGCAAGCTAGATGATGGGCAGTTATTATCATTAATTCATCCACTATTTATGTAATTCAGACCTGAAATGCATTCAATCAATATTCTAATACAAGAAAGCCGCCTGTGATAAGTTTTGCTAGGCATTTATAGGAAAACTTTGTTGTGCAAATCACAAGCAATTGAAGTCACTTTATTCTTCTTGTATGTACTGCATTATAAGTATATAATTACCTCTTCATTGATGGTTTTCATCCTACGTTTTTTCCCTACAACTGCACTCGACATTTTAGGAGTAATCAGAACCTCAGATTTCGATCTCGAAGACGAATCGCGGTTGACTTCGAACTGCAAATCCAGGGGCGTGCGCAGGGTTCTTGTCTCACCGCTGGGAACGCAGTGACGTGCTGCACACTGGTCTCACCCAACCATCTAAGTGAGTTCGATATGTGCGTCTTGATGACGATAAGTAAGCACCCTCCCCATGATTGTGAAGATCTATGGGTTCCAGTATTCATTCTCTAACAGAAATTCCTCAAACAAAGAAAAATTCATGCTCTCAAAAAAATCATACCACTCTCATCCCTCAGAATAAGCTGCACATTTATTGATTGATCTAAATGGTTATTAGAAAACGATGAAACACTTTTCCCAAGTTCACATACACTTTTCCTAATATGTAAAGAAAGGGATTTGAAATTCGATGAGAATATTGAAAGAAACGAGGCGAAAATCAAGCACAAAATAAAGAAAAAGGAAGAGATCTGAAATTCAATGAGAATATTGACAGAAAAGGAGCGAAAAGCAAACATACAGAATAAGAATTTATGAAAGACAATTGTGTCATTGATTGTGGTACGCCAAAATGAAGAAATTAAAAAAAAAGAATATAGAAATAGACAATATGAAAGAAATGAAATACCACAAAAAATCGCAAGCAATCAACTATTACCTGATATGTATGAAGGCAGAGGTGAAAAGACGCAAAACTAGATTTAAATGAACTTATTGGATAAATAAAGAAGAGTGAGTAAAATGTGATGATTCGTATAAATTAAAAAGTAAAAAATGGCAGATGAATAGAAAGCTGAATATTGGAACTGGATATGATTTTTTTTTTATTGAAAAATAAAGTGATTGCGAAATTAGGAAAAAGTGAGTATGTACCTATATTGCATTGTATAATATTCCTTCTCTCCAATTTTCATGTGAAAATAATAAGTTACAATGAAATCTCTGTATTACGACTATGAAAATAAATAATTATTAGTACTAACAAAACGGTAACGTTCAACTACTAAAATTATAAATTGATTGAAATTCCGACAGAATTAAATAATATAATATTAACACAAATCCAATGCTAAAGTTTTTGTTTTGATGAAAATTTGATATCCGGCTTAATGATGAAATTTTTCCCAAATCGCACCCACCTCAACATCTCACCAAGCCTCTGAAATTTCTTCTTTTAGAATCATTCTCACAATATTTGCTGTTATATGAGAAATGTGATGAAAATAGTGTCGCTTTCTCCTCGTCAGAACTAGCCCATTCTCCATTTGTCTTTTTGATCGGAGATTAACGCATTGCTGGCCTTTTGTATTTTTTGGTAGCCTTCCACTGTTGTTGTCAATATTTTCGATATGGTGTTGAAATTTTGAATTGAAGTACTCTTGCAGGATTCTATGGAGTTTTCTTGTGGGGTAATTATATTCTCGTTTAGCAGTCAGGATCTCTGATAACAAATTTCTGATTTCAACAAACCCTAGCATATCTTCATTCTTCTGTCGATAGAATCAATCAATCAATCAAATCACTAATGAAATTTTTTCAACTCAGTTTGCTTTTCGAAAAAAAGTTGATCGACCCTTACCATACACGATGCGATGAAGAGGACGACAATAAAGCCATTAGATTCTCATGAAGAAAAATGAAATTAAGAAACTAGAAACATCTTAAACAGGGTGAAAATGAGGGAATGAAATAGTTCTTAGCTGGATATAACAAGATGTTATTGCAACGAAGACATCATCGCAGCAAACAGCATCATTGCAAAATCAATGTAACATATCTACTCAAACAAATGACCATTCATAAAAAAGTATAGAAAAATTATTGATGAGGAGTTGATTTATGTAGGAATATAATGATATAAGTGATGTGTGGTATCAAAGATCGACGTAGAACTTTACAAATTATTCTTATTTGATAATGTTCGGTAAGGATAATGTGTTAGCATCATAATGTTCCGTCAAAAGAATATTTCGAAGAGTGTTCCTACTTTCAAGAGATTTTACAAAGGTTAATCTAGAACTGTCGTTGTAGAGAATTTCAAAATTATTTATAAAATTAATTTGTTGTTATTTAAATGGGAAATATGATCTGATACTGTCTTATCCTGATTTGGTTTGAAGGAAGACTATGTAAGGAAGTTTGAAAGACCCGCATGTTCAGTATTGACTTTGCTTGTTATCCAACCAACACGAAATCCAGAAAATCAACATCGAATTGGTGATGTATATGGAAATGTTAAAAGCCACAATTGCAGGCATATCTTTATTTCTATGAACAACAACAATCTGATTCCTGAATGTCATTATTTTATATTCATTGGGGTAAATAGCAATATTTTTGAAACGAATAGTGGTGAAAATGGAAAAATTGATAAGCCACAACTGTTGACATATCGTTATTTCCAGTATATTAGATTAATTTGAATCCGAATTGGAGGTGTTCATGGAAATGCTGATAAACCACAATTGTTGGCATATCTTCATTTCCATGAACAACAATTTAGTTAGGAAACTTTATTTTAGTAGAAATTGACATTTTCAAATATAAATTGGTGGTGTACAAGAAAATGTCGACCAGCCATAACTGTTGGCATGCATTCATTTTCCTGATCATCAATTTAATTCCGAATTGTTGATGTTCATGGAATTGCTGATAAGCCACAACTGTTGGCATATCTTTTTCCATGAACAACATCAATTTGATTGCGAATTGGCGATGTTCATGGAAATTCTGATAAGCCACAACTGTTGGCATATCTCTTTTCCATGAACAACATCAATTTGATTCCGATTTGGTGATGTTCATGGCAATTCTGATAAGCCACAACTGGTGGCATATCTTCATTCCAATGAACAACATCGATTTGTTTACGAAAGGTCATTATTTAATATTTATTAGGTTGAATAGCAACATTTTCAAAATCAAACTCGTGGTGATCATAGAAAGATGGAAAAGCCATTTTTCCATGAACATCATCAATCTGATTCCGAATTGTTGATGTTCATAGAATTGCTGATAAGCCACAACTGTTGGCATATCTTTTTTCCATGAACAACATCAATTTGATTGCGAATTGGTGATGTTCATGGAAATTCTGATAAGTCAAACTGTTGGCATATCTTTTTTTCATGAACAACATCGATTTGATTCTGAAATGGTGATGTTCATGGAGATTCTGATAAGCCACAACTTGTGGCATATCTTCATTTCAATGAACAACATCAATTTGTTTACGAAAGTTCATTATCTTATATTTATTGGGTTGAATAGCAACATTTTAAAAATCAAACTCGTGGTGATCATAGAAAGATCTTAAAGCCATTTTTCCATGAACAACATCAATTTGATTCCGAATTGTTGATGTTCATGGAAATGCTGATAAGCCACAACTGGTGGCATATCTTCATTCCAATGAACAACATCAATTCGATTGCGAATTGGTGATGTTCATGGCAATTCTGATAAGCCACAACTGGTGGCATATCTTCATTCCAATGAACAACATCAATTTGTTTACGAAAGGTCATTATTTTATATTTATTAGGTTGAATAGCAACATTTTCAAAATCAAATTCGTGGTGATCATAGAAAGATCGATAAGCCATTTTTCCATGAACATCATCAATCTGATTCCGAATTGTTGATGTTTATGGAAATGCTGATAAGCTATAACTGTTGGCATATTTTTTCCATGAACAACATCAATTTGATTGCGAAATGGTGATGTTCATGGAAATTCTGATAAGCCACAACTTGGGCATATCTTCATTTCAATGAACAACATCAATTTGTTTACGAAAGTTCATTATCTTATATTTATTGGGTTGAATAACAACATTTTAAAAATCAAACTCGTGGTAATCATAGAAAGATCGATCTATAAGAAAACTATTGAGGTAACGGCAGAGCTCCAGAATGCAAGGATGGTTATCACGGTCATAACAGAAACGAAGAAGAAATGTAGAGGCTTAGAGAATTTGGGATATTAGGTATGACCCGTATTATAGTGGAGTGAAAAAAGAACAAAGTGCTCAACAGGGAGTGGGTATATTGATTCGAAAAACCTTCAGAAGATGTATTACCTCTTGGAAGCCCATTGACCAACGATTCATAAAGATGAACCTAACAATTGAAGGACAACGATTTTGGATAACAATTTTAGGAGTATATGGAATCCACGACGATGTATATATTAACAACAAAAATGAATTATTCGAAACATTGAATAACAAAATTTTTTACATAGGGACAACACGAGAAATTTTGTTGTTAGAAGATTTCAACAGTAGAGTGGGACGAGAATACGATAGCAAGGTAGTGGGAACACCCGGCGAAAATACCCAAAATGATAACTGATGCAGATTGATAACAACATGCCAACAAAACAGTATGAAAATATTAATCAGAGTCTTTCCACACCGCGTCATACTTAAGTAGGTACACTTGGACGCAGCAGACTCGGAACTTGAAATCCATCATAGATTATACAAGGTGTTTCCTAAACATGCGGCAAAAATTCAGGGGGTTGTTCCTTGGACTATTCTAAGAATATTTTGTCCTTTGATGATTTTTGAAAAACCTATTTGTTTCGAAGATATAGGGGAAACAAAATTTCAGATAATAACATTTTATTATGAAAAATTACATGAAAATTCAACTCAACCTACAAAAACTGTTGAAAATGACCACCTCTAGCCAGCATACAAGCATCCAATAAAAATAAAAAAAAAAAATAAAATGTTAATTGCTAATACATCACAAAACGAATTCAAATGAAAACCGTGTTTAATCTGTATTCCTTTACCATCTGCACTTATCAATTTTTTGTCAAAAAACTGGCCGTTTTTAGTAATTGGAATGTTGTTTAACAAATTTAAAAATAAATAGTACCTACTTAGTAAACACAGTGCGGTACGCATTTTTATTTAAACTATTATTAATTTTGAAAATATGAAAAATGTTGTTCGCCCTGTATCTTCGAAACTAAGAGGTTTTTCAAAAATCATCCAAGGACAAAACATGCTTAAAATGGTCCAAGGAACAACCCCCTGAATTTTTGCCGCATGTTTAGGAAATACCCTGTATACAGGGTGGCCACATTTTCAATGGGATTGTATTGGTAACTTTTAAACCATAAGAGTTAGAAGGTCGGTCAAATGGAGAAAAAGTTGCATGCATAGAAGCATTATCAATCAGTTCAAACAAATCGAGATTATCAGGGCCGGTTATTGAGATATCATAAAAAAAGTAAATTCTGTCATTTTGATTTTTCTTCTTTTCCCACTTTATTTCAAATATTATCAAAAAATGTTACAGGAATTTTTTATTCGACAGTAAATTGTTCTCAATGTGACGTAATCAGATTTCGTATCCAACGTTTCGTGCTCTCTGGGCCACCCTCAACCCCATTTTTTTCAATACGGACCTGTATATTTTATGACACTTTTCGAAATAACTTTTAACGCTGAATTCAACGATATATCATACAATGTCATTCAAAGTTGATTTTCAGGTGATTTTGACCCTTATACAAATTTCTTTGGGTCGGATCTGTAGTGAATGCAATTTATCAAAAACTGCTGTTATTAAAATAAAATAGTCAAGAGACGCGAATACAATGATTTTAAATTCGAATACCAAGCCTTGCGAAACTTATATCGTAATAATATCAAAATAAAGTTCGATTCTGTAATTTGTTTCAACGGGACAAATGACAAATCCAACAATAGTGATTTCTCGCGAGAAGATTGAGAATGTATTGGAAGGTATTCAAGAAGACGAAATAAGCAAATGTATAAGAAGTATGGGTTCCAGAAACTTAAAGTGCATTTTACAGAATGATGGGCATTTCGAACAATTACTTCATTAATTTTGATTTACTTCCGAATAATCATTTGATTTTTCTTTGATTAAATGATAGTTCCGTTAAATTAGTACGAACTGAAATATGTAAATAATTTTTACTTGTTTCTTGATTTGATTCTGATATGTTCCATTTAGTTCAAGATGAGTAAGTTGATTTTCTCATCGAAATGTATTGCATGTCGTTAATTAAACTAAAGGTACCGAAATGTAATACAGATCCGACCCAGAGATATTTGGATAAGGGTCGAAATCACCTGAAAATCAACTTTGAATGACATTGTATGATATATCGTTGAATTCAGCGTTAAAAGTTATTTCGAAAAGTGTCATAAAATATACAGGTCCGTATTGAAAAAAATGAGGTTGAGGGTGGCCCAGAGAGCACGAAACGTTGGATACGAAATCTGATTACGTCAAATTGAGAACAATTTACTGTCGAGTAAAAAATTCCTGTAACATTTTTGGATAATATTTGAAATAAAGTGGGAAAAAAAGAAAAATCAAAATGACAAAATTTACTTTTCTTATGATATCTCAATAACCGGCCCTGATAATTTCGATTTGTTTGAACTGCTTGATAATGCTTCTATGCATGCAACTTTTTCTCAATTTGACCAACCTTCTAACTCTTATGGTTCAAAAGTTACCAATACAATCCCATTGAAAAAGTGGCCACCCTGTATAGCATTATGAGACAATATACAAGAATAGATAGATATGAGTTTATTCAACATAATAAATTGTATAAACTCTGAAAAAACTGTGAGTTATGATATAACTGTTTATAGTTGTAAAAAATTTAATTTGATTTTAAGGACAGATGAAACAAAATCAAAAATTAAAAAAAAATATATTATAAATACACAAGATGTGCGAGTATCAAGAGGACCATCGTGCGGCAGTGGCCATTATGTTTCAAAATTGAAAGCCTTGTTCCCACCCATATATGAAAAAACAAAAAAAAACATGAATGCTTGAAATCAAGTCATGAAATTAAACCAGTTCTGTACAATTTGGATGGCTTACACCACGAGATGATGAGGTCGTCGTCCCAAAAACGCTCAGATGAAAAATTGAACAAGGATATCTTTAATAAAACTGAAGACAACTACAACTACGTTAAGAATGCTATTCATGAGGTAGTAGAAGAGGCACTCGGAAAATTAGAAAAGAACAGAAAGAGTTCGAAACCATACTGGTGAGATGAATAGGTAGAGAGCGTTATGAAGAAAAGAGCAAGAGTAATCACAAATTTCTGACAACAAAGAACGAAAGCGATAAAATAGATTAAAAGACAACAAAAACCAGAGTGAGAAGGTTAATAAACCAAAGAAAGAACGACATTTGGGAAAGGAATTGTCAAAGAATCCACACCTACATTGGAGAAAGGAGAAGTACAGAAAGCTGGAGAATGATCAGAAACATGAGAACGGAAAAGAAAATGGACTAAATATAACCAATTATAACTGACACATATGGAAAATATTTCAAGAAACTCCTAACAGAGAGCAGATTTTTCTGAGGAAGTACGACAGCGATAAACATAACTTCATCACCATTGAAGATCACACTCACAGATATCGAAGAAATAACAAAGTCCTTTAGGAATGAAAGATCCCCTGGTCCAGGCGATATTTATGCTGAACTGGTCAAAGCTGGAACAAAGAAACTCAACAAACAGCTCAGAAAGATATATTTACAGATTGCATAAATAGTTCAGAAATACCAAGTGAATGGAAAATTTCTTAATGTCTCCTATCCACAAGAAAGGAAGTGAAGTTGATTGCGAGAACTACAAAGGTATTGCAGTAACCCGCACAGTGAGCAGAATGTATGGCGGACTCCTCAGAAATAAAATTAAACGGGAATATAAGGACTATGAAGCAGAAGAACAATCTGGTTTTAGAATAGGAAGGTCCACGGTACACCATTGTATTGCCCAAGTCATCGAGAAGAAAACCGCAGTTAATCAAGAAGTGCACCTACTGTACGTTGATCTACAGAAGGCTTTTGATAACGTCCCCTCAGTAAGCTATGGTTAACGCTTCAACATACAAATATCCAAAACGAGCTGAAGCAGGGATGCTGCTCTCGCCAAATCTTTCTCTATTAGCGATTCAAGTTCATCTCCAAGCCACCTATCGGAAGAAACTGTAATATCGGCTTAAGGTACGGTAGACGTAAAAGCTTTGACGGCGTGCATTTCTGCAGGTTAAATTTTTATATTTTAGTGTTCGAGGAGTTATAAGAGTTGTGTTCTAGAGTTTCATCATTCATCTGATATTTATTTCAACATTATGGATAGTGATTACTGCCCTAAAATAACGAAATCAAAAGTGTTTTGTTGTGTTTATGGATGCAACAGTAGAGCAAACAGAGAACCCGTTTCATTCCATAATTAATAATTCTTAAATTAGAATGAATTCACCTTCTATCACATTCCTATTATTTGGAGTTGCTTCCAAATACCGGAAATATTCAGTTAAACTGAGGAAAACACTATTTTCTTTGTCCATCATATTGCTTTCTTCACAAATAACACTCAAAATATTTTTGTTTACAATATCTTACCTTTAGCCGAAAAAGCATGCTGAAGAGGGCGCTGCCTACCCTTGAATCGGGAATGGGTTCGACCCGGTTCGTCGAAATTGAACGAACCACACATCCATACAAATAAGGATGTAAGGATAATATTTCTCTATGCGCTAAGTGTAATCTGTGTGTTGGCGGGAAAGTGAGATATTAGCGGGTCGTAAATTTTGGTTGTCCAATGTTAATATTTTATTTCAGTTATTGCTGCAGTGATAATAATCAAATAGTTCATCAACATGAATATAACACCACAAAGTATGGAACAACTTATAATGAGGAATATAGATGATGTCGATGTTGACCCTCATTTGAAGAAATTATTAGATGAATTGAATACATTGAAGACAGAAATATACGGAGAGAAAATCAAATCGAAAATTTCATCTGTTGAAAATGTTTCAGAAAAAAATATGTGTATTAAAAGGAATTATCCAACTAAAAAAAAGAGAAAATCGAATCAAGGGGATGGAGTATTTAGGACTTCAGTTGCTATATTCGGTGAAAGAAGGAAGTCTAATCGTTTATCTGGTAAAATTCCTGAATATGCCTTGATGTGTGATATTGATGAATTAGAAAATCAAAATCTTTTCTCAAATGGAGGGTTGAGGTTTAGGAAAGACAAAGTAGAACGAAAATCTTTCATTGGACGACAACACCATACATTAGATCGTGTTATACTTAAACCAGAAGAAATCACTGAGGAAATGTTGAATAATATAAGCTACAGTTCAAATAATAAAATTTATGATAATATTAATGGTAAGGGAAACATTGGTTTACCAAGAAGTAAATATTGTATGAATAAGAATTTCCTTGTCCAATTTATTTCAAAATACATAATATTAAAGTTGACTTTTAACTTAGATTGGATTTTTGTAGGTTCTAGTTGTCATCAATGCCGGCAGAAGACGAAAGATACAAAAACAATATGTAGAAATTTAGACTGTTTTGGTGTTAGGGGTCAATTTTGTGGTCCATGTGCTAAAAACCGATATGGAGTTGACGTTGCAGATGCTTTATTAGATCCTTATTGGTCATGCTTTGTATGTCAAGGGATATGCAATTGTTCATTTTGTAGAAGTAGAAAAGGAAAAAGACCAACTGGGATTTTAGCACATATTGCAAAAAGAGAAGGTATAGTTTTTCGTTTAATGATGTCAAATCAATTGAAGCAGGCTAAGGAATAGGTTCAACTTATAACTTATTTACTGCTTTTTTCTTTAGCTAATCTAGTTATCTACATCTTTGACAGTGTATATATAAATATATACATCTGTCATACTTTGTTGCGTCCTTTAATAAAGCGACATTATTGCGTCTCCCAGAAATACGCGAGTTAGCTCAAATCTGATCGAAGTATATTAATCTACGCAAAAAATTATGTATTTTGGTTGTTTCAGATCTCACATTACTTCATTAATAAAGAAGTTGATATACATACATACAATACTGCGTCCTTTCATGGTCATATCATTATTGTGTCTAGTATATATTCTGCTTTCATTTGTGATACAATGCTGCATTCAAATTTTATACGTTCTTCCATAATTAGTATGTTATTGCGTCCTGTACAGTTTCCATATATGTTTCAGAATCCCTCACAACAGGATTATTGAAGTTGTTGCTTAATAATTACACTATTCCTTTTATCTCAATGACTTCAGGAACACTCATCCCTGTATGTATTTTGTTCATAGTTCAATATCCATATTGAATTCAAATACTTTTATTCTTGAGTAAATGTATTTGTTTCATAAGAAACATTCATAAGAAACTGATTGATGATAGATTTCAAATAAATACCTACTTATTTATGACCTGTGAATCATATATTTACTTTTCGGAAGGGATGGTCTTAATACTTTTCTCAGTTCAAGAATCTATCAGACTATTGATTCGCGTTTTGATCTGTTCAGTAAGAATTACAAGGTGGTCGTGAATGAAAATACAAATTTTGATAAATTCTTGTTTGTGAACTGCTAATACAATTGAATTACATATATTGAAATGCCTTAAATAAATAAATTGAAGGAATTAATATCAGAAAGAGCGGTTGTTATCTTAATAAGATCGGATCTGTATTCACAAAAATATTGAGTGTTCATTTCCAATATTCTTCTCGGATTTTCTATGATCCATTTTCTATAGTTCTGATTATGTGAACAGCCTAAAATTTTACACGGAGCTTACAATTGGTATTTGATATCAAAACCCTAATTATTTTAAGTGGGAAGAGTAGATTTAAAGGCTACCGAATGTAATATAAAAAACTTTCTCACCCGAAAGTTCCCCAATAGAGAATTCAGGGTTGAAATGTTACCAAAAAGAGGAAATGCTATTAGCATTGGCTTTAAAGTCGCGGCTGATTTTTCATTGATGGAAGAATTACAAAAGCCAGAAATGTGGCCTCAAGGTGTTCTGGTGAAGAGATTTCGATTCCTTGGACGAGGACAATCTTTTCAAAGTGGAGAATAGGGATCAGCTTTCAGTGAGCCTTATTTCACAGAATGCTCAATCCATAGGAAATAGTGTCAATGAACTGAATGCAATGCTCGGAGATAACCCAGAATGCCATTTCCTGGCACTCTCGGAACATTGGAAAACTGCTACACAACTCCAAAAATATAAATTAACTGGTTTCAAACTAGCCGCATTCCACTGCAGACAGGAAAGTCAGTTTACATCAAGAATGGTACAAAATACAGGGTCCACCATCAAATAAACAAGTTATCCAAAGATAAAATTCTCGAGTGTTTTTTGGGCGTTGAAAACTTTATCATTATCAGTGTGTACAGACCACCATATAGTACTACATTGGAGGAATTTTACAAGGAACTACAAAATATTTTGGAAATTATCATTTCTGAGAATAAACTAGCTTTCATAGCGGGTGATTTCAATATTGATTTCAAAGACCACAAAAATATTGTCAGGGTAAATTTTCTACTGAATTCCTACTCATTCGATTTAACTTTCAGTGAATCAACAAGAGTAACTGCTACATCAAGCACTTGTATTGATAACATAATCACAAATTTTAAGAAAGTGTTTACCACCCATATTTTATATACTGCTATTTCTGACCACTTGGGCCTTAAGCTGTCCTTCTCTTTGAGAGGAGGTGTTTCACCTGTCACATCTTACAAGAGATTTTATACATCTGAAAATATAAATATTTGCATCTCGAAACTTGTGGAACAAGATTGGTCTGATGTGTATGATGTTGAAGAGGATGAGGTGAACTCTCAGTGGAATTGTTTCATAGGGTTATTTTTGAGATTGTTTCAGGAATGCTTTCCGCTAAGATTACCTCAAGGAAACATAGAAGGAATGAAGTATGTGATTTGGATGTAGACAATTATAGGAATAAACTCTCTGCACTCCAGTTGGTTCAACAGTTTTGTCCGGAGGCCAAAAACATCTATCATGCATTCAAGAGAGAATACAACAATTTATTAGCAAGAAAGCGCTCAGAAATTTACCGTTTTAAATTTTACTCTATCTGATAACAAGATGAAATGCATGTGGGGAATTTACAGAGATGTTGTTGGTGAGGATTATCATGGCAGTTCTTTTTTTGAGGAGAACCCTTCAAATGTGGCTAACATGTACAATGATTTTCTTCTCAATGTTATTCCTAGCTTATTGAACAGTGTAGGGCCTGTCTCTGATTGTAACATTCGTTATAACCAACGCTCAATGTTTCTGAAACCTATAACAACAGAAGAAATCCAATTGATGGTACACCAGCGGAGAGGATGAAATACCGGTGAAGATCATCACATATCTATATTATTGTGAAGCAAAACAAATTTTAACATGTGACATGCATCTAAAAAAATTAGAATATTTCTTTTTGGTCCACAAAAAAAGTTTTCAAATTTGAGTGATCACTGAATTTCATTCCCAATTTTTCTGCCATAGAGATATTTGTTGCGGTGCTATCAAAAGTTAGGGAAGTTATAATAATACCACTTTCACTGATAAATTCAGTCATTTTTTAATTAGCTCAGCCTTTTCAGTTGCTGACAGGCCATCGAGCAGCAGGGTGCTGTGGATGCACACAAGCATAAATACTAAAACCTCCCTCGCTACCGGTAAATTATCAGAATCGAGGTTAGTACCTACATCAATATACCCAATGAATTTTTTTTCTTGTCCACTCTATTTGCTGTGTGACATTTCATCCATTACCAAATTGCAGATAACAGGATCAGTTAAAGTCATTTTTTGAAGTGATAGCTATCAAAGTCTCTTTGGTAAACCCTGGACTTCCATCGACAGCATGATAGATTTTGAAATTTCCTAAATGAGGAAGACTCCCATTGAAAGTTCTTCTTACATAATTGTAAGCTTGCGGAGAATAAAAAGCCAGTGTCTGAACAAATGCTCCTAAACTAGGATCATATTTTTGCCTGCTTGGTCCTCCCATTATCTGTTTAAAAATATGTCTTGCTGTTTTAAGGACTGATGCCTGCAAGAAATAATTGATATAAAAAATTGATTTTAAAATATGCTCAGACATTTGATAAATAAATGCATTAATTTTACTGAGATTACTGAGTGGTGTTAGGAATGCAGGATTCACACAGCATTATTTTGTGTAGAAATTTCAGGCACAGTGTAAAATCAACTCTTTGAAATGACTTGAATCTAGATTTGGGTTATGACTTTAGTGTTTAAAACAGTGATAAAATTGTGACGCTCACAAACAATGCACTGATTGAAAAGCAAGAGGTAATTTTCTCAGAGTGCAGAGAAATTTACATTTGGTGAACATTTTTAAATGAATACAGATAATGAACTCACTAATATTGCCTGCTGTGAAGCTTCTGTGAGCTGATATTTTTCATTCAGAGATGACACTAAATTCTTCAACTTAGTGATTCTGCGTTTCTGTCTTTTCACTTTTGTTCTTAAGGAACGTATTTTTGTCCTTTGCTGAGAAATCACGGTTTTTACATTTTTAAGACTTCTCCTTCTTTTCTCTGGAGTTGAGAAATCGCTACTAGACAAATCTCCAATGTATTCCCTCTTTCTGTAATGAATTAAGTAAAGCTGAGTATTATTCAAACAAAAAATTGAAAAAGCACTCACGTGAAGTAAGAAGTTTTTGAGCACTCGTTCATAAATCGTACCTTTGGAGACCACATAACTGTATATAGGTATATATGTGGTCTCCAAAACATTGTGACAAAATGATACGAGCGATCTGTTCAGTGACGAGCGCTCAAAAAGTTGAAATATATTGTTCACAAATTTCCTAATTTATTTTGATATGATATGAACTAAATATTACCTCTTTTTTGTGGGCATTTTATCCGCATTCGTTTCCACCTTGCTTGTTTCATTTTCACATTCTGATGCTGAGAGTGTGAATGAAGATTTTCTCTGCTCCAGTTTACTCTCATCAGGGTTATTACTTGATGCCCACAATGTTCTAGAAAATTCAGAATGATTAATGAATATTACATCCAAAATGCCACAATTATTTGATATTTTATTCACAGGTCACGCACAATAAAAGTTCCTAGTTAAAGAATTTTCAATTGAAAATGAATTTATTTTTGAGATTTCAATAAAATATTGTAGAGATCATAATAACTTACTTGTCTTGTTCAGTTAGAACTTCTTTCCGTCTTTGAGGAGTTATCACTGAAACATTTTGAATATAGCTATAGCTTAAAGTATGTTATGTGGTGATAATGTATTGCAGTTAAAGATTATCATTACATTATACTAGAATATTCAAATAGAGAATGTAAAGATAATGGATTGGTATTTTGTTTAATGAATCTTCTCCCATTTATTCTGGTTTTGATATCATTAGGATCGAAATGATCTGAACAAATGACAATTATTTTCTTATTTGGGCAGATATCCGACCATCCCAGCAAGGAAGCCCTAATTGGTCTTTTTTCATCGTTATCAAGGAACCTAAAATTATCATTTTCTGTTATACATTTACATTGAAAGCTTTCTTATATTTTCTTTATATTATTATTATTATTAGTGGCGTTTCTACGCCACTGAACGCATAAACAACTTGATGCATCTGTTTTAACAATACACTTACCTAGGAACCTCAAATTCGGACTAGAATTTCTTCTCCACAAATTTCACACTTGCGAAACCATTGTTGGTATAATCAAAGATAATACACAAAATAAAATTTGAATAACCTGATGTTGACTCACAAAATTTCCTCTAATTCTATAACTTTTAGCTTTACTTATATTGGCAACGTGTTGTTTCGAGAGTCACGTGGTGAGAAAGAGATCTCTATCTCTCCTCTTTCAACTCAAGCAGGAAAAAAGAGCGGTGTTGTCATAACTCTATCCTGAATTTCTTTCATTCAATGCCCTATAACATACAAGACTATATTCTTTAATTTACTCATTAAAAATATATCCGAAATAACTATCTTAATGAAAAATTACTACCTGTTATATCAATTCTGCATTTTAAATGAGAGAAACAATTTTTGGGTCTAATAATAAGCCATTAGAGAAACCTACCACATGCGCAGTTTGGCTTCATGAATGATACAGCATCAATTTCAGTGGACCAGTATATGGTACAGTCGACCAATTCTAAGTTTCAGAAGCGACACTTTCTAATTTTACCATGTCAGAATCAACCAAATTCCTGGGAGTATATATAGATCAACATCTTGATTGGAAAGAGCATATTCAAAGATTAGGGAGTAACTTGGGATCATCCATTTACTGCCTCAGAATTATGACCAAATATTTGAATAGTAACATACTTAAAATTTTATACTATTCAACTTTAGAAGCAAAACTACGATATGGAATTATATTTTATGGATCAGGAAATATAACATCATTATTCAAGGATACAAAAAAAAGCCCTAAGACTACTATGTAAAACCAGTTATAGGCAGTCCTGCAGAGGTCTCTTCAAAGAAAATGGGATTCTCACATTATATGACATATACATCCAGCAATGCCTCATTTTTATGTTCAAAAACATCTATTTGAAGAATATGGAAATAAGAAGGCATACTATGAAACTAGAAATTTAAAGTACCTATATCCCAGGCATGATCTTACTACTTCGCAGAAGCAGGCTAGATATAGAACATTAAAGTTATTCAACTCACTACCAACTAGTATTCAAAAAATAGACAACATCAAAAATTTCAAGAGGGAAGTCTTCAAGTTTCTGCTTGAAATGGAACCATACTCAATGGAATATTTTTGTTGCATATGAATTTATTTTTATTTTCCTTGACACTGTACCATTTCATTTGATCAATTATATATTGTAACAGGGTGATTTCGAATAAAGATGGTTCCGACTTTTGCCTATACGCGTAGGATTTCTCCTCGCCGTCGGCTTCTCACTCCTCGCTAAGAGGAACATTCACTCAATCCCTGATATTTAAAATATCAGAAGGGTAGAGCTCGGTCGTGTCCGGTCCTTGTGGTCCCCCTGGTTCTCGTCGAACTTCTGGTCCTCTTACACGTGATCCTTGGACCTGTCCTTCGCTTTCTAGGAATTTTCTCACCGTTCTTGCAATACCTAAAAGAACAGCTTTTTGCATTATATTACATATATACTCACTAAGTCCCAGTTGCTTGATATTCCTCTTGAGATTTTTGGGCACTATTCCAGTTGTTGAGATGATAATTGGGATAGTTTTCGTTGATATCATTCCCCACTGGCGCTTTATCTAAAATTCGAGGTCCCTATATTTTGAAATTTTTTCGAGCTCCTTTTGACGCAGGTTGTTGTTATTTGGTATTGCTACGTCAACGAGTAATGCTGTCTTTTGATGTTTATCGACTAGTAATATATCTGGTCTATTGTGAGAGACTGTTTTATCAGTCAAAACTGTGCGATCCCAGTACAGCTTTTAGCGTTTGTTTTCCAGGATGGTCTCCGGTCGGTACTTATAATATGGCATTTTTTCAGAATGAATTAGTTTTAATATGGTTGCCAAATCTTGGTGTAGTATCTTTCCTACTGCATTGTGTCTCTCTTTATATTCATTTCCTGCAAACCTTTGACATCCTCCCGTGATATGTTGTATTGTCTCATTTGTTGGACACCCATATCGGCATTGATCGTCAGTAATAAATCGATCCTTTATGATATGCCTGCAGTAATTTCTAGTTGAGATCACTTGATCTTGGATGGCTAAAAGAAAACCTTCCGTTTCTGGGTACATTGCACCTGATGTGAGCCAATAGTTCGACGCTTCAATGTCGACATGATCCTGGTTCACCTCGTTGAAATGTCTTCCATGCAGGGGCTTCTCTCTCCATCTTTCCAGTTTTTCTTGGTTTGTCTGGTGGTTGAATGAAAATTGCTCCTTGTGAAGTTGTAAAGGTGTTGATTCGTCTGCTTCACACAGTATTTTGTAGAACTCTGATGTACTTGCTTGATCTCTGAAGTATTCCCGTAGGCTTTCTATCTGCCCACTAGCAAGTTCCATGATGTCCGTAAGACCTCTGCCTCCTTTATTTCTCGGCAGTGTAGTCCTCTCAATGCTGCTTTTCGGATGGTGCTTGTTTGCTTTCGTCATCAACGTTCTCATTTTACGTTGCAAGTTTTCGATGTCTGTTTTGCTCCATGGAACTATACCGAATGAGTATGTAAGAATTGAACATGTATATGTGTTGATGGCTCTCGTCATGTTTCTGCTGTTGAGGTTTGTTTTTAAGATTTTTTTGATTCTCCTAATGAACTCAGTCGTTAAGTCTTGCTTCATTCTTTGGTGGTTGATTCGTCAGTTCTGTTTCATTCCAAGATATTTATAAAGATCATCCGACTTCATTGCTTCTATTTGCTGTCCATTTGCGAGATTGATCGATTCATCTTGTATTCTTCCTCTCACTACGCTGAGAGTACGACATTTGTCCAATCCGAATTCCATACCTACATCTTTCGAAAAATGTTCCACTAGTTTGACCATAATTTCTAGGTGGTTCTTATTGCCTGTTATCAGTTTCAAATCATCCATGTACAGCAAATGATTGAGGGTGGTAGTATTATTATTTCCTTCAATGTTGAAACCCTTTTCAGTAGCGTTCAGCTGTTTAGAGAGTGGGTTCAGCGCCAAGCAGAACCATAAAGGGCTCAAGGAGTCTCCTTGGAAAATTCCCTTCTTAATTGGAATCAGTTTGGTTTTTATGTTTGCCATGGAAAGCTCGATGTTCGTTTTCCAATTGTCCATTGCAACTTTAGAAAATTGGTTATAATTGGATCGATCTTGCATATCTCCAAAATTTTCTTCAGCCAGCCATGTGGAAGTGAGTCGAAAGCCTTCTTATAATCAAAATAAGTCATGAAAAGATTTCTATGTTTCTTGTAGGCTTGGTTGCATATGATGGAATCTATTACCAGCTGTTCCTTCGATCCTTGTGCATTCTTGGAACATCCTTTCTGCTGTGTTGTAATTATTTTATTTTTTTTGCAATGTTTGTAGATACGAGATGCTAAACATGATGTGATGATTTTGTATATTGTTGGTAGGCATGTTATAGGTCTGTATTTTGATGGATCCATAGTGTTTTGAAAATCCTTCGGTATTAGGTAAGTGATACCTGTTGTTAAAAATATTGGCATTTCTGTTGGATTATTTATTATGTTATTTATGTATTCGGCTAGCCTGCCGTGCAGACACCAAAACTTCTTCAACCAGAAGTTGTGAATTCCATCTGGGCCTGGAGATTTACAATTGTGAGTGTTCTTCAATATTTACTGTAGTTCTTCAGACGTTATTACACTATGTGGCATACTTTCTATGGTCTCACATGATTTCTCCTCTCTTCTTATCCAACGTTTGGAGTTAAAAGGAGTTGGTGTTGACAGTTGATCGGTCCAAAAACTCTCCATATCTTCGGCGCTTGGAGGACTCCCTAATTTTGTTGACGTTTGTTCATTAAGCATTCTATAAAATTTCTTTTCGGAGTTTTCAAAAATCATATTGTCATGTTTTCGTTTATAGCTCTCATTGTACCTTCTCAGTCCTTCAGAGTATACACTTAATTTTTGTTTGAGTGTATCTAGAATTTCTTGAGCACTTTCATTGTTGGCGTCGTAGTTTGCATGTCGCCTATGGCGATTCATTATTGCATCCACTATTTTTTGTAGTTTTCTCGACGGAGAACCTTTTTCAAATTGTGTTAACCTTCCTATATCTTGTCAGAGGCTATGTACTTTTGCTTCTAGCCTATTTTGCCAATGTGGTTTGTTATGCTGTTTTTTCTGTGCTGGTTGCTCACTTCTAGGTTTTGGCTTCACGCCGAGCACTGCTGATATTGTAGAGGCTGCACAGTAGGTAATAAGATGCAATGACTCTAGGTTCTGGTCATTCGAAAAAAACGGTGGAATTATCTCTTTGTTCATTATGTGCAGAATATGTGAGAGTTTTTTCGATGTCTTCAGTCTAGGAAGAATTGGTCGTTTAAGAGGATCAGTACCCTCGAATTCTATGAAATATCTATTCATTGTAACAGATAATTGCTCTAATAGATCTCTTCGACTGAATAATATGGTTATTATTATTGATAATGTAAATAAATGGGTCTCTACTTATATAGTCTAAGGTCGCAATAGTACCTAGATACGGCTCTGATATTATTCCAAGATTCAATTTTATACGAGATATGTTGATGACACATTTATAATCTGGAGTGGAACTATTGAAGAACTAAATAGTTTCCAGGTTTACATCAATTCCATATACAACAACATACAATCTACTTTAGAAGTTCAAAATAATAACCGTCTCAATTTTTTAGATCTCGAGTTAACAAAAGTCAGAAAGAGAATTCCTTTCAATATTCATAGAAAGTCTACTTACACAGGTCTAATCATAAATAATTCTTCCAACCATCCCATACAATATAAACTTGCAGCGTTTCACAGCTATGTTGATAGATTACTCAAGATACCAATGAATGATTAGAGTTATAATAAAGAGATCACTATTCTGGAACGAATAGCAGAAATGAATGGTTATAACCCAAAAATAATCAATAAATTGATTAAAAAAGCTAAACTGTTTAAATAAAAATTATGTGTACTTGAACAAGAGAACTAATAATGCCGCTTTACAGAATGGAAGACCATACAGATCTTTAACATTTATTAATGAATTCTCTTTGGAGTTTATAGACTTTCTTGTAATTCTTGCCATGCGTTCTACCATAGTATTTTTTATACTATGGTTCTACATAGTGAGAACCTTAAAAAATGTTGAAAGATTTTCAAGATTTAGATTATCGTCTGCGACTACTCTAAGGTTGGTAGACAGTTATGATGCACGCCAGCTCGCCTCTTTTTTATTTCAATAAATGGTGATATCTTCACATTTCGGGGGGTTCGAACCACCCAGGAAAATCATTCAGAGAAGTTCAAGTATGTCATAAACAAACATCCCAGAGCATCATTCAGAGAACTCCTTGGGATGTTACTAAAAGACATCCCTGGATTATTATAATTATAAACAGAACATCACAGTGGAGGTTTAATGTCGCGAAATCTCTTACTTTTTGTACTTGCTGGGATGCCAGCTTCTAAAAAAACATTAGAGGTCATTCTTGGTTGAGTTGTGAAATACTGATGAATTCTAAAAACAATAAAACCAGCCTATCACTTACTACCTTCAAATACAGTAGAGAACAAATAATCTTACTTAATTTGAATCTGCAATCATAAGGAAATAAACATGGAGCATCTTTTGAATGTTCGAGATGTAGAAACGAATTGAGCAAACTTATGATGTTCTTGTGAGAATAATCATTAATAACTTCAACTTGGCAAGTTCCGGTATTCCCATATTATTTGGACATGAAATCTCAGGCATCATCTTGTGACTTTCAGGCAATCAACAGAAATTGATAATCATATTTAATTGGTGAAAGAATAGTACTTTCTGCTATTAGAATATCAATGTGAAAATTTACCGTAATTTTAGTATACAGCATTTTTGTCTGCTTTTATAGGAACGATTTTGGTTTTGTTATATAGGAACGATTGTTTGGGAAATATAAGTATTAAAAGATGTAATATTTGACGCTATTTTGTTTGATGTTTCGTGTAGCTTTGAAGTTATATGTGGAGATTATTCAAAATAAAGCTTGTTTTTATTATTATTAATTTTGTAGCGTTATCAGAACTGTACAAAATTCGAGCTGAAAATATAAAAAGAAAACCTAATATTTCGGTGACAAATCTAATTGAATTGAGATTTTACTAATAAATATAAATAATAATTTAAGCTTTATCCTAAATTTTGTGTTGACCGCGTCATCCAAATCATAGAAAATTCAAGCAAAATATCGAAGAAAAATGCTTTTGAGCGCTCTTTCATTAATGCGTCAATTGCGCCCTTGAGAATCAAATATACCTATAAACAGTTCTGTCGTCCCCAAGGGTGCAATTGATACAAGAATGAAAAAATCTCTCAAAAACTCTTGACTTCATGTCCATGCCTTCCTAATTTTTTCATTCTTAACCGCATGTATAATTGTTTATAATACTGACCATTATTGTGATGATCACAGTTTTTTATCACACTTCATTTTTAGGTCATGATTCTGTCAAAGAATTTTTAGACGCACTGAAAGGAAAGATAACTGAAGAAGATGACTACCTTGAATATATGCAAGACCCTGAGAGTGTTTGTGGATTTGTAAATCATGATACAGTTTGTACAGTAAATGGAAATGACGAAATTTTAAATGGAAAAGAAAGTGATATGAAAGCTCCTGTTATATGGGAAATCATTGATACTATAGAGAAAAAATCATGTTTCAGTGGATTCATCTCAAAAAATTCAATAACATATACAAGTATTAATAAGTTGAATAATATTATAGATTCTCTATCACAAAGATGAAAATGAGTATTTTTGTATTTCATTTTATTGTGGATAAATATATTTCACTAATTTAGTTCTTAATTTATGTTTTTTTTTTATAATATTTCATGTATGAAGCTTTCAGGTTTCCAGCTATGAGGTGATGTATGCCAATATATTTTATGGTCATCGCCTAAAATAGTTGAATCTATTTATAATAATGAATTTTCTGGTTCAACATTTGTGGCCTTTCATTTTACCTTGAAATCTATCTGTAATAGGCCGTTAATCTTCAAGGATAAAGATGGAATAGATTCCATCTTTACAAATTTCAGCATCTAGGAATGCTGTAGCAAATCAATTCTGCTCATTGGTTTCGATAGTGATAGTGTAAAACTAGTAGGTGACATTATTTTCAGATTGAATGAATAAGCACATTCAAAAATATTCAATTGAGTCTATGGATAAAGCAGACAACCTCAGCTCTCAGAGAGTGTGCCACGATTCTACAATTTATAAACATTTTATATGGAAATTGTATTTCTTTATTGGATTTCATGTTCTATTCAATAAATTTAATCTAATACAAAATGTAGTGAAAAGAGCATATAAAATCTTATCAATTATTTATTAAGAACCTAGTCCAGTATAAAACATTTTCAATAAACACCTACTATTCCACAACAGTAACATTAACATACATGTTTACAAAGCTGCTACGGTCTTCCTTTGTAATTTTAGGCCTTCAGCGATTTTTTCACCAAATGAAACATCAATCTGGCTGAAATTTTTGACTGCTCTCAGTTGAATGAAATCTGACGCATCTTTCAGGTTTCCAACAATATTATTCAATAATCTTTCTCTTTCTTCATTTGTTAATGTTTTGCGATAGAAAATACTTGCTTGAGAAAAATTATCGTCGTCCCAAGTATCAAAACGTTTGACATCTCCACTAATAGACTCTGAAGACAGAATTTTGTTTTCGGTATCATTAGTTGGTCCTAGAAAACTGTTTGGATGATAGTTAGGGGCAGCACCTTGATTATGAATAACAAATGGACCATCCCTTATGTAATTAGCAGTGCGGAAAGGACAATTTACAGGCAACTGCAAGTAATTGGGTCCAAGACGATGTCTATGTGTATCACCATAAGAGAATATTCTACCTAATAACATTTTATCTGGGGAGGGTTCAATACCAGGTACCATATGTGCTGGAGAGAAAGCTACCTGTTCAACTTCAGCAAAGTAATTTTCTGGATTTCTGTTCAAAACCAATTTTCCAACTGGTATAAGTGGGTATTCAGAATGCGACCAAACTTTGGTTAAATCAAAGGGATTGAACGGACACTTCATAGCTTGTTCGTTAGTCATAACTTGAATGTAGAAAGTCCAGGAAGGATTATCTCCTCTAGCAATGGCATTGTACAAATCCCTTATACTGTAATCAGGGTCTGAACCAGCCAGTTCCCCGGCTCTTTGGACATTCAAATTTTTTATGCCTTGATCTGTTTTGTAATGGAATTTACAGAAACAATATTCTCCATTACTATTAACCAGTTTGAAAGCATGAGACCCATAACCATTCATATGCCTATAACCATCCGGTATACCACGGTCAGAAAACAAAAACATAGTTTGATGGATACTTTCAGGCCTTAAAGTAAGAAAATCCCAGAACATATCAGCATCTTTCAGATGGGTTTGAGGGTTCCTCTTTTGTGTATGGATGAAACTTGGGAACAGTATGGGATCTCTTATAAAGAAAATTGGTGTGTTATTTCCTACCAAGTCCCAGATTCCATCTTCTGTGTAAAATTTAACAGCGAAACCTCTAGGGTCCCTGACAGTGTCCGCGGATCCAGACTCGCCTCCAACAGTCGAGAACCGTACAGCTATTGGAGTTTTCTTCCCGATTTGGGAGAAGACCTTGGCTCTCGTGTATTTTGTGATGTCGTGTGTTACTTCAAAATACCCAAATGCTCCGGCTCCTTTTGCGTGGACAACACGTTCCGGTATTCTTTCTCTGTCGAAATGGGCAAGCTCCTCAATTAAGGGAACATCGTGTAAAAGAATTGGACCTCTTCGTCCAACTGTGAGAGTTGCATCCTTATCTGTGATTGGCGTACCATGTGCAGTAGTTGCTGGTAATACATTCTGAAAAAAAAAAAAAACCGTGCAATTTAATAAAGTTTATATGTATTTTTCCCATTCATCGGAAAATTTATAACTATAGAAACTAGGCCTTTACATTTACGATAAAAAAATTGTATTCAATATCATTCAATGTATCTATGTATATTTTATCAATTTGATGATTACCTATGTATAGCAAAATTTCCGAAAAATTAATTTTTCAGAATTTGACTCCTCATTTTTTGCTTTGAATATATGTTTCAGTTCTCCAGCTAGGGGACCAATACGGAATAACAAACAATTTTTGTACCAAATTTCATTCGAATAGTTCTTATAGTTTTCGGGAGTAGTACTGAAAGGCGTATTGCGGGATTTTTTTATTCAGTATTTGAATTTTAGACACATCCCAAAAAGTAAAATGGAAAAAAAAATTAGATAGTTTGTATAGTATTCTAAAATGACAGAAATTCAGTTTCCGATTTTGTAAAATTTTAGATTAGTATGAATTCAAGTTTGAAATATTATAATATCCGAATATAAACGTTCAATATAATACAATAAAAAGCAAAAAACAAAATAAAATCAGTGGCGGATCCATGGTACCTACTCTTTAGAGGGGTTTAATTCAAGATAAATATGATAACAAAATAGAGGATCAACATAGAAGAATAGATAAGATTGAATATATGTAATGAAAATTGAACAACATAACAGAAATTCTACATAGAATATTAGAGAAGAGAAACAACAAGAAACAAAAATATAGAAGATAATCAAGAGAAAAATAATACACTACTTGTAAAAATGAACAGAAATACAAATAAAAAAATACCAAGTGTTCCAATGAATGCAGACTATATACAAAAATTTGGTAGGAATAGTAGAATATTTCATCCAGGAGTTTTCAAGAAATATTTGTGGAAAAAATTTCAACGGAATAATGTTAGAAAGGAAAGGAGGATAAAGAAAGACAGAAGGAAGATGAAGAAAGAAAGAACACAGTACAAGAGCAGAAAGAAGAAAAAATGGAAAGATGAAAAATTTGTTTCCATTTGCGGAATTTTTCCAGAATTTTCAAAGTATCAACAAATTTTGGGGGATTTCGTTATGGATTGTTATGGATCAAAAATTATTAGTCATCAAATTTCAAATATAACTGAAATAATTCAAATATCTCAGTCGGTTTCTCAGATAACATTTGGTTTCAAACATAATATTCAAATTTAAAATAGTAGCTGATTAGTTTGTTATAAAACATAGGTAGCTAAGTATTGAAAAGAAGAAGATTTGATTGATGGAAATTTCAAAATTGAATGATAGTGCCATAGTTAGTACATAGACGATCATCGAATTCAGAAAAAAAAATAAAATTCAGGTTTTATCATCATCGAGATAGAATTCTCTATTCTATCTCGATGATAGATATAGAATTCTCTATTATATCTCGATGATAGATATATAATTCTCTATTATATCTCGATGATAGATATATAATTCTCTATTCTATCTCGATGGGTATTACTGAAGGGACCAGGGCCGCCGCTAGACATTTTGGCGCCACAGCAAAATAAAATTTCGCCGCCCTGCTTTGCCTAATTTATCTAAAATTTTTTGAAGTAGCCTATGTTATTTCCTTAGGCAACGTTTCAATTCCTTAGTATAATCTTAATAGATTGTCCCTTTCCAATGGTTTGAATGAACGATTGAATCAGACGTTAGTAAATAGAATAAGATGCAAACAGAGTGGGACAAAAACTAGAGCATGGACCAAAATAGCTGATGAATGTATAGATGATTACAATAGAACTGACCATTCTGTAACTGGATATAGCCCAGAATATTTGCTTTGTGGAAAAACAGATCCAATTGCTCCAGAGGAACTAATTGGAAAAATTAATTTAGCAAAGGACAAAGAAATATCATATAATAGTTATTTATAATACAAGTGCAGAAGGCATTGATATTCTTCCACGAGTTCAAAATTCAAAAACGAGCCACAAAGTGGCGAGTTTTTAAATGAACGAGTGGTAGAATAAGCCTTCTTTACGAGTATTATACATTATTTTCTCTAATTCATTGCATTTTTATTGAAATTAATGAAATATTTCCATAAATATCATTTAGTGATTTTTGCATTGACAAATTTTGGTTGGCAGAACTGATTTCTCTAAGGCAAATTTCAAATTTGAACGATGAATTGACAGATAAAGCCGTGGCGGAAAGTTCGGAGTACCAACATATAATAATAATTTAGAATTTAAATAAGAAGAGTAGAAGTATTTAAAAAAGGATCTATGGATAATATGTAAGGGCATCACGATCAAACGACAGCACCAAATTTGATAATTATTTTTTTGTTGTGTTCATTACTGCCATGAGAAGGTTTATACAACAAAATATTTCCGAAAAAATAGTACGGAAAAGAAAAAATGGCTTTCCTTTTTCCTCCGATGGGGCGAACAATTTAGAGTGTAATTTGACACTCGAAGGATGTATTTTGGGTTGTCTGTCATTATTTTATTACGGGTGTTATTTTATTTCATAATATATTTTGTCCGTTTTTTTAATTAGTTACACCTCCCGTGAGAAGCCGATGCGGGCGTCTAGTAAAGAAATAAATATAGAGGATAGATATGTATATTTATCTGTCCTTGATGCTTCATCGATGTCAAGTACCTACTTATACTCTATGTAACAGATAAGAGACCAATGTCACCAAAGTGCGAAAAAGTTACTATTATAGATGAAAGTTTCCTTATTGACGACTTAAATTCATAGTACAAAGTTGTAGCCAGACAAAATTGATATGTTTCTATAGGCCTATCATTATCAATACATTATTTTTTCGAATGATGAGAACTGTTGTTATATTCATGAGAAATACGTTGAAAACACCAGATGACACATTCTCAATCAACATAATTTTAAGTCGAACATTTTTCTTAACATACAGTATTTGAAGCTGTTAAAACCTTCAAAAGTGATGAAATCCATAATATTCTAAAAAAGTACTATTCATTTTCTTGAAAATAAGTTATGGTACTTTGTGAAATGATTATGTTATGAATAAGAAGAAGTGACGTGGAAGCATTGACCTTCGTGGAAAATTTGCAGTGTTTTCTTAATTATTATGTAAATAAATCTAATTACATGTTATTATTGACACGAATTCGCCAAGTATGTATGCACACAGAAATTTTTGTTCCTGACAAGTTTCTGAGAATTTATTTCACGAAGTATTTCAATTCAACATTCTAGAAAAAAATGATATTCCTAATTAAATTTTTTTTAATTCGAGAGAACTCATCCGTCCGGCTGAAAACTCCATAACGCTCGAACAAAAGGACCTAGAAACTTTAAAAATTTTAAGGGTAGGTTCGGACATCGAATGCCAGTTGGGCAAAATCAGAATAGAGGTTCCGTGAATAATGTTTTCTACAGATTCGATATCGATATGAAATTTTGCATTTAGATACAAAAAATAATTTCATGCTTCATAAAAAATCTGGTGTTGATCATGTCACCAGAAAAAAATATAATTTAAGCAGAATATTGAACAAAATAATAATATTGTATAATATATAATTGAATGCTTTATGCAAAATTTCATGTTGGAATCGAGAAAAAAACGGTATATTTTCGTGACAATGAATTTGATAAATAGTTAATATTGAATAATAATTTCGAGTATGTGCAAAATTTCATGTTGAAATCAATAAAAAAAATCAATATTTTCGTGACATTAAATTTGATCGGGATGAGATTTTGCGTGTGTACATAAAATGAATAAAAATAAACTAATTTTTATTCAAGATACTGTCGATGGCCATTTGGCCCTTGGGTCAATAAATTGCGTTTATTATTATTTTTATTCAAAAAAAATTGAGCAGAATTTCTTGCCGATAGCGTCACTACCACAGAAAAAACAGAATATCAGAAAAAACTTCACACTTCTAAAGTCGAAAGCTTTCGAGTGTGCTCATTCAATAATGCGTCAATTGCGCCCTTGGAGACCACAAAACTGAATGTTAGTATATCGAAGGATGCAAAGGCAGAAAAAAAGGCAAAAAATATATATATAAAAAATATATATAAAAAGCTATAAAGATTGTTATTATTAAAGGCGTATGAATTAACGAGCGTTCAGAGCTTATGTTTCCCATCAGGTCTTTCCTTATTTTTTTATATGTCTTTTTTTTCAAAAGAAAATTGTTCCGAAAGGTTTTAGATGATATTGTGTTGAAGTACTCGTATCCCATCATTCTATGTTTTCATGGCATGTATACTACCAGTACAAAACATGAAATGCGAAGCATTTTGAAAATCATTCATTTTAGGCACAACATGTCTAGAATATTGTCATGAAGATTACTCATTAGGCTATCCGACAGGCAAAAGAATTTCAGGGCATACTGTTTGAAAAATTGCTGTGTCCTTCGGTCCAACTGTAGAGTGATCCGTAAACTTGAAAACTTTTCAGGAATTCAGTGAAAAATAAATCGTACAACTATCTCGGACCAGATATGATCTTCAGTTTAAACCATTATAACCATGAAATTTTTCGAAAAGGGGCCTACCTCAAAAAGTACCATAGATAAATGGTAAATGCGCTATTTCGAAATCGGAATTTCATGGAGATCATGAGTAGGATATAAAATTTGGGAATTCTCATTCAAAAAACGGGGTGGAATCGTGTTTCACCACTTTCGAACCAGTCAAAAATAATTTAAGCTTTGCGCCAATTGTTCCCTTAGAGATCACATATATCTATATACAGTTGTGAGATCTCCAAGGGTTTAATTGGCGCATAAATTAACATGTTTTAGCCTTCAAGATCAATAACTCAATGTCCAAATTGCAGGATCAATAAACCAAACTTGGCTGCAATATTTTTTATCGCGAAATCCTGGCCTTAATAAATTGGTAGATATGAAATTCAGTTTTTGGAAAAACTGACATAGGTAAAGCCGAGATAGTAACAGAATTGTTATTACCAATGATCCTTCTGACCACGAACGAAAAAACTCATAATTCGTTTTACATGATCAGGTTGGATTGGTATCTGAAAAAGGCACAATAATTCTATTTTTTTTTAGTTATGAAGAGTTTTCCTTCTTGTTGTTTTTATTACTGCTATTGGTGGAATAAAATTATTATAATGATACTTAAGCTTATTTCCATTCATATATTCAAGCATTATACCAAGATTTTTGCTATTTTGAAATATAATGCGTTTACGATGTGTGTTGAACAAATTTTTCGAGTACGAAATTGGTCTATGTTTTTGGTGCATAGTCTGAATCATCGTCAGAAATATTTCTCAACTTAAACATTTTTATCTTTTGTTTTGGGTTTCCTATTCGGTGGTATTTCCAAATAACCCACAAAGTGATAACAGAAAATGTTAACAATTGCAATATTAGATAACTTCATCAAAATCAAACTGGATTAAGGAATTCTACCAGGTGCTTCTAGTGCTAGGTTATTTGAAGGTTGTACTCGGTCTTCCTTCTCTTCATAGGATCGACATAATAGGAAAGCTCCAACATTTTGACTTTTGGATCAGTAATTGTCCTCGAGATTAAGATGAAATATCATTGTCAAAGGGAGGTACAAATGACAAAGAAAAATGTTCTATGAAAAAGCTTCTAATGAAAAGAACATCAAGTAAACCCAAAATAGTATTGTGATGATAACTGGGATCATCACCCTGAAGGTACCTCTGTCTGATACCAATACGTTTGGCAGATCTTGAACAAGTTCATTGGTCCGTTATGATCAAGGTAGTTTTTTGGAAAAATTTTTTTTTAATAACCAATGTCAATCTAGGAAGCTTTATGTACCTAACATTCGGGTTGGTGTTTTTTTTATGAACATTTTTGTTTGTCTAACTACTTTGAAACTATAACCTCAGAATAGTTCGCAATGTTTTCAAAGTATTATCCCAAAAATATACTAACACATCGAATTGAGCATCATTTTATATTAGCTTCTGAGGGTTTTCATGAGAAAAGTCACTATACAAACATAATAATGATTTCAATTCTTTTATAAAATCTTTGTTATTCATGGTTCTCGAATCTCGAGCATCTAAAATTTATCTTTGATCATCCTACTAAGATCCGGATCAACATTATAAAAACGTTCCAACATTCTTCTTTTGACTTCAGGATCAGTGGCAGCTCCTAGAGAACCAGCAATATTACCAACTAAAATATCCTTGTCCACTTTGGTTAACCTGTTGAGGTAATTCCGATTCTGCCAAATGTCATCATCCACAGGAGGAATGAACGGCAGAAAGACATTTTCTCTAAAATTGTTTTTATTCAAAAGAACATCATGAGGACCAAAAAAAGTATTTGGATGATAATTTGGATCATCACCTTGATGGTAGTAAGTTTGAGGTCCATCTCTTTGGTAGTTCTTCACTAAGTTCAATGGTCTATTAGGACCAAGTTGCTGGTAGTTGGCGCCAAGTCTGTACCTTTGTGCATCTGGATAGACGAACATCCTAGCTTGTAGAACCTTATCGTGCGGACAACCTTCTATCCCAGGCACCAAGTTAGCCGGTGCAAAAGCAAGTTGTTCGACTTCGGCAAAATAGTTAGTCGGGTTAGACGTCAGAGTGAGAATCCCTATTCTAGATGGCGGGAATTCATTCATGGGCCAGATTTTGGTGTTGTCAAAAGGATCGAAAGGGTTTATCTTTCGTGTCATCAGCTCCACCGCTTGTCTCTCGGTCATTATCTGAATGTTCAGGTACCACGAAGGATGATTCTTCCTCTCGATGGCGTTGTACAAGTCTTTACTATAATAATCAACGTCAACCTGTGAGGCCTGTTCGGCGGAAAGATAATGCTTAATCTCCTTACACTCAAAGATGAATCTACAATAATGCACGACATGATTAAAATTAACCAGTTGGTACACATTTGCTGGGTAGGAATTCATTCTCCTCCAACCGTCTGGAATACCGGTATTCGAAAACAGGCGCAGTATGGTACTCATGGTTTCCGGTCTCAGCGACATGAAGTCCCAGAACATGTTCGGGTCGGGCAGGTGCGTCTTCGGGTTCCGTTTGGTGACGTGAACTAAGCTTGGGAAAAGAACCGGATCCCTGAGAAAGTACACCGGAATGTGATTACCACTCAGGTCCAAAATTCCGTCTTCCGTTTGGAATTTAACAGACATTCCTTTGGGGTCCCTAGCGGCTTCGGGAGATCCCGATTCGCCTACAGTGGTAGAAAACCGCACCCCCAGTGGCGTTCTCTTGCCAATATGAAAGACTTTCGCTACGGTGAGATTGGAAATGTCTGCAGTAGCCTCGAAGAAACCGAAAGCTCCAGCCCCTCTTGCGTGCAGGACGCGCTCGGGTATCCTTTCTCTGACGAAGTGGGCAACTTCTTCAACAAATTGCACGTCGCTCAGAGGGATAGGTCCTCTAGGTCCCACAGTTAAAGATCTATCTTTATTGATTACAGGTGCTCCTCCAGACGTAGTAGCTTGGGTGAATTTTCTTGTTAACTAAAATGATAATTGAAATGTTATTTGAGGAAAATTAGGGGGAAATATTGCCTTGTCATGATAGAAGATATTCTGTTCGGATGAACAGACAAATAGAAATAAATTTCAATTACGGACATAAGACTATTATAAACTAGATAAGGTTTATTCAACATTGAATATTGATATTATAATATTGCTATGAATTTTTGGTGTTTTTTTATATAATACAGATCAATGGTGCAGCCATCAGGATTTTGTTTTTTGGGGGGATGTGGTCTGCCACTCCAAATTGAATGAGATCGTGAAATTTCGATATAAGAAATCGGTAGATATCGGTCGATTCAGGTTGTTTCAATAATTTTGGTTTGAATAAGTTATCGAAAAAGCATTGATGACAAATATTGTTATAACTAACCTAACAATTTTGGTTGGTTTGATAAGTTATCGAAAAGCATTGATGACAAATACACTGATCAACAATTGTTAGGGATCACTGATGAACTTCTCTTCATTTGTATTTTTTTCAAGTTATCTCGTGAATATCTGTACATTATATGTTCTCTAAGGAAAAAGTAAGATGTTTTGAGTTGATTATATCAAATTCTTCCTCACTTCATCGGCTCTTGTTCACAAAATCGATTATTATCTGTAGGCTGTTACAGGTGGAGTGAAAAGCAATGTGGTATTTGTTATTAAATCTGTTTTTTTCTCTCGTTCAAACACATAAGGTGACAATAATTGAAGAAATGAGAACAATATCAGTTTATCAGTCATGCCGAGAAGACATTTGGCTCCTGTGCAACTGGACCAAATCATACTGTGGATACAGGAAGGTTTGTCCCAGCGAGAAGTGCCCCGGCGGTTGAATGTTTCGCAAAGTGTCGTGAGTCGGGCTTGGAATAGGTTCATCCAAAACGACTCAGTAGCTTATGTTCATGGGGGAGGTCGGCAGCGCAGTACAACAGCTGCCCGAGATCGTCTTTTGATCCTCAATGCTAGGAGAAATCCCACTTACTCGGCGTCGCGGCTCAATAGATCACTGAGAGTTGCAACAGGAGTTCTAATTTCGAACCAGACTGTAAGACGACGACTACATGTTCGTGGTTTGGGAGCACGTAGGAAGGTACAACATCCCCGTTTGAATAGGGAACACCGGGTTCATCGACGGCAATGGGCTGAGGAGCACCGCAATTGGACACTTGAAGATTGGAGCCGATGTTTATTTACGGATGAGTCTAGATTTCGTTTGGTCAACTCCGATGGACGTATTCTTGCTTGGAGGGAAAGAGGTCGAAGGTATGCAGAACAGTTTATGGTACCCACAACAGCTTTTGGCGGAGGTTCTATCTATTCTATATGTGTATGGGGAGGCATTTGTTTGAACCAACGCACAGAGTTGGTTGTTCTGCAGAACACCACCATGACCAGCCAGAGATATCACGATATGATTATTGAACCCATAATTGTTCCGTTTGCGGCTGCCGTGGGCGAGAATTTCATTTTAATTGACGATAATGCCCGTCCACACCGTAGTCGTCTGGTTAATGAAGAGCTAGAAACTCATGCTATTGATAGGATGGACTGGCCAGCTCGCTCTCCAGACATGAATTGCATCGAACATATCTGGTCTGAGATGTCTAGACAATTGTCAACCTTAGAACAACCGATCAATAACCTGGAGGACCTTTCTAACGCTTTACGGGATATTTGGACGAATTTGCCCCAAAATTTTATAAATCGTTTGATCGAAAGTATGCCTCGTAGGGTAGAATGCTTGAGACGAGATCGTGGGGGACCAACTAGGTACTAGCTTAACCGAAACTTCAGCCTTCTTGATGTTTCATCATAAAATTTTTATGTTATTCAAACACAGAATTTTGAGTGTTTCTAATAAAGCCTTTTTTTATCTCCAACTTTCCATTTTTTCATTCTTTTCTCAAGTGAACCATATTATCAACTGAAAATACTCTGATATCTGACTAAATTTATAATCTTGGAGCGAATATTTCAGAAATAAATTTAGAACAAGTAAGTGATCCCTATCAATTGTTGAGCCGTGTATTGTAATATAACTAACCTAACAATTTTAGCATAAATATCATTAGTGTTCAGAATAAATTATTGAGAGAATTATTATTCTCATCAACAATATTAATGCACTTATATTTTTGATTACTAAAGAAGAATTACTGCACTTGTGCTAATATGTGATTTTATGAAAATAAATGAGATTTGTTTTGATATATTCTATTCATTCTATAATAATTTGAAGAATGAATGAACTCTCAGTCCATATTTTTGAAAGTAAAATTATTGAAAACTCTGATTGTTACATTAGAATGCATAATACATCCCTGCATTGAATGATAATCCAGGTATGAAGTGGTTACGTTTGTAGTACCTTTGTCAATTGTATTTATAATGGAAACGTTCAAAATTTGACTACTCGATGCAGGAATATAGCTAGCCAAAATTTTAGCAATATCCAGTTTTTCTGTGCTGCAGTTCTACATAACTTTCAGCAACAGAAGAGCTCTTCCATCCTCCATCTCATTTCAAGGATATTATATTTTCTCCTTTATTTAGCAGGTGAGAGGTAGATAATTATTTATTGTTATGCTGCTCAACTCGATTCTTCTGAATGCACCAAAATATCTGATAATTAATATTACCTACCTGCAATTTTGTCCCAAAATTATGATCATGTCCTGCCAAAATTCTGATAAGATAAAAAGATAAGATGTGATAATATTGAGGATGATATACAGTCGCCGCCAAATAAGATGGCAAATCTAAGGCGCAGAGAGAGATAATGCTATCTCCTTCGCACTATCACGGCATTGGTTCTGGGGTGTTGGCGATTTCGAGACTGCTCAACTCAGTGGCGTGGTAAATAAATTGAATCGGCAATGAATTATTCGAGATAACGAAAAAAAAATATCAGAGGATAATATTTGACATTGAGAGTAGAACCATTCATTATAAGAAAAGATAGAAAAAGTTTACAATTATAACAGGTACTTTTATTTGAGAAAATAAGATATACAGGTAGTACGATAGTATGACAGTAATGGCTTTATATGTACGCTACTGAATGGAATGCTTCGGTTCATTAGGTACTCATAGTCAGTCATTAGCTCCTCCTTCAGTTTTGTGCGCAACCAAGTTCTTGCCAACATATTTGGCGGCGACTGTACATATCTTGACATCGAGGAATTCGAAAACTTTTCAATGTCTTCAAATTCTAAAACCTCAGATTTTTTTGGAATATATTTTCTTGACAAAGATTTTGATAAAGGTTGTCATTTCGAATAATTCGATTTCGAAAATCAATATTATGTTATCGGTTGAGTATACAACAATACATCGAATAGATTTTCTCTTCCACAAATTTGACCACATTGAGCCATCAACTTTTGAACATAATTCTAACCGTCCATTAGTATATGGTTTCAATATTCATAATGCAACATTAATCAATTGTACAATATAACTTTGGTAAATAAAAATTGAATTAGAATTATTCATTCTTGTCCTTGGTAACTAATTAATCGTTTCCGTAGCAACCACTTTTCCCTGCGGCGCCGGAGGGAAAAGTATTTTTCCCTTCGGCGCAGCGGAGGAAAAGTAGAACTTTCCGATGATCCTGTCAGTCGAGAAAAGACGTTGTTATTGTACGTTTGAAAAAAAATACTTTTTACCTGGAAAGAAATTCGAACTGAATGAAATTTCTAGAGGTTTTTTGAGGGTGCTGTGGGATGACTCTGTCAAGTTATCCATCGGTTTTTTGCTCATAACTTCTAACCTAATTATTTTCCTACCAAAACGTTAATTTTTAAAGTTATAGAGCATTAAATTCTCTACAATTTTGTATTCACAAACTTTTTCGTAAACCTAATATCAATTGAGGTACAATCGATCAAAATTATAGTCCAGTAGACAAAGCAAAAAAATAGGGGTGTGCAGAAAAAATTCCGAACTTAATGAAACTTCTACAGGATGTTCGGGTATATTGTGGGAAGACTCTGTCAAGTTATCCTACACGAAGACCCTGTGCTAACTTGAGTAGGACCGAAGAACCTCAACATTTTCGGATTTTTTTTCGGTTTTTTTGCTTATAACTTTCGACTAAAACGTTCATTTTCGAAGTTGTAGATAATTGAATTCCCCCTTATTTTGTTTGCGCAAGTTTTTTTCTAAGACTCACATCAACCGAAATGCAGCCAATCAAAATTAGAGTAATTTTCTCAAAATGTCCAAAATTAGCAAAAAACAAAGGTTTTCGCCCTCTAACTATCAATAACCATCCGTTCTATGTTAATTATAGTAATTACTCATCGATATCGACTTATTGAAACATAGGGAGAAGGGGGGTAGCTTTGACTAAAAGCCTATGTTTTTGTGAAGAGTAGATATTTCAATGTTATCGTGCCATGTTATCACCTTACTGTGAATTCCTATCAACCCATAATTATTTTGAACCTTAATAATCAGATCAACTAGGTAAAATCAATAAATAATAACCAAGAATTAATTGAAATTAATGATTGGATATAACCGAAAAAAGTCCGAAAATGTTGGGGTTCTTCGGCCCTCCTAAAGTTAGCACAGGGTCGTATTAGATAACTTGACAGAATCATCCCACAACAGCCCTGAATAACCTGTAGAAGTTTCATTAAGTTCGGATTTTTTTCCAGCAGACCCCACTTTTTTTGCTTTGTCTACTGGACTATAATTTTTATCGACAATATCACAATCGATATTAGGTTTACGAAAAAGTTTGCGAATACACTTTAAAAATGAACGTTTTTGTCGAAAACTACTTAGTTTAGAGGTTATGAGCAAAAAACCGAAAAAAGTCCGGAAATGTTGAGGTTCTTCGACCCTCCTTAAGTTAGAACAGGGTCCTCGTGTTGGATAAATTGACAGAATCATCCCACAGTACCTCCGAACAACCAATAGAAGTTTTATTAAGTTCGGAATTTTTCCAGCAGGCCCTTTTTTTTGCTTTGTCTACTAGACTAAATTGCGTTCTTGTCCAAATTCTTTCTTGGGTTCTTGACTGCTTAATATGTTTGTCGATAGTGGAATAATTAATAAAAGTATTGATTTGGTTGTTTATGTGGATATTGAAGAGTCTGCAAGAAGAGCAACTTTGGAACTCCTACCTAAAAAATCAGCTCAGCAATAGGATATTGCATATACCAATTTTTTGTCCTGGTGTAAATTGAAACATGTTGAAGGAACTTCAGTGAATCTGTTTTCTTAGCATACTTACAAGAAAAACCAAAAATATGGAGCTTATCAACTTTGTGGAGCAAATTTTCAATGATAGGTCAAGCGTTTTTGTTAAAAATGATGTTGATGTAAATATTTCAAGGTAACGGCATATTTTAAACGAAAAAGTGAAGGATATCGTCCAAAAAAATCAGAAATTCTCACATGAATAAGTTGAAAAGTTCATAAACGAGGTACTAGATGAGAAATACTTGATGGTTAAGGTTGCAACTATTTTCGGATTATTTGGAGCCTGTCGGCGTGAAGAATTGTGTAATTTATCAGTAGAAGATATCGAAATAACAAACAAATCATTGGTCATACAACTTCCAAACACAAAAACGAAAATCTGTCTTTCTTTCTGCATTATTGGGAAATGTGTTGACTGTTTCCGTAAGTACTTCGCACTGCTTCTGTTATCAAACATCGTCGTTTTTTCCTGAAATACATGAATAATGAATGCATTGTCAATCCAGTTGTTATAAACACATTTGGGAAAATGCCCTCTATTCTTTGTTGCCGAATTTCTCAAACTTCCAGAATCAAAGCAATACACAGCTTCTTTGCTAGTAGAATCAGGAGATAAAAAACATGGTGGATGGAAGTCTACGACGGTAACCGAAGGCTATGTTGATCTTTCTATTGCTTATAGAAATGCCATTGCGGAAAAAATTCTCCCAACCTCTAACAACTTTATTATCAGATTTTGGAACGTCATCATCCAATATTGTACCGGTTTCTACTAGTTATGATGGTAATGGGGTTTCTAGTTCTAGTAACGTGTTGCGAAGATCCCTTACGTCGCACGTAGCAATTGTTCTAGTTGTACGATTAATATTAATGTTCATAAGTAATGATTGTTGAATGTTGACAATAAGAATTTTGCAATTCCTAAAAGTATAATTATAATTTTATCTGATTTCATCATAAGAAACTGTAGTGCTAAAAATATTTTCAAAACTATGTTAAAAAATTTTTAACACGCTTCCACGTAGGTAAACAATCACTTTTAACACTGTTGACTTTCATTAAAAGTCTCACTTTAATGGCAGTTGTACAAAAAAATATTTGTGTGCAATGAATTCTTTGGATTATACATATATCTGATCCTTACATTTGGAGCACAGTATCTACTTTTTATTTCGAATCAACGATTCTTTTCCTTCATTTTCTTTAAAATTTATTTTATTATTTTATTCCCCTCTTCGTATTAATAATGAAAATAATTACTCATAAAAGCTCAGTAGCCAATAGAAATAAAAAAAAAATTACATTACTCATCTTCTTACGGGTGTTTTTTTTCGAGGTATATAACTTCAAAAGTTGGCAATACTGTTCAAGACGGCGCGGCGACCGATTTAACAGCTGTCAAGTGATTTATTCTCAGTTTGGTTTGGCAATTCATCATGAATAGACTCACGCCTGAACAACGCTTGCAAATAGTGCAATTTCATTTCGAAAATAATACGTATCGCGCACTACGTCCATTTTAATTTGTTTAGCGATGAAGCGCACTTCTGGTTGAATGGCTACGTCAACAAACAAAAATGCCGCATTTGGAGTGAAGCTAATCCTCAAGTGTATGTCGAAACACCGTTACATCCAGAAAAACTGATGATGGCCAGAACGTTACAGTCAATGGAGATCGGCATAGAGCCATGATTACTAACTTTTTCATTCCTGAATTGAACAACCATGATGTCCAGGAGCTGTGGTTCCAACAAGACGGCGCAACATGTCACACAGCTCGTGCCACAATCGATTTATTGAACGACACGTTTGGTGACCCCCTAATTTCACGTTTTGGACCTGTGAATTGGCCTCCAAGATCTTGTGATTTAACACCGCTAGACTACTTTCTGTTGGGCTATGTAAAGTCATTGGTCTATGCGGATAAGCCACAAACCTTTGACCATTTGGAAGACAACATTCGCCGTGTTATTGCCGATATACGGCCACAAATGTTGGAAAAAGTCATCGAAAATTGGACGTCCAGATTGGACTACTTCCGAGCCAGCCGTGGCGGTCATATGCCAGAAATAATATTTAAAATGTAATGCCACAAGATTATCTTGAGGATAAATAAAGTTCATGTCAATCGAATAATCCATCGTTGTTTTATTGTAATTTCTAGTTCTAAAAAAAAACACCCTTTATAAGTTCAAGTCAAAAAATCAGTTGCCATATAGCATTTATCATTTCAGTAGTACATAGAAATCCATCTATTTTGAAAACTATGGATGAATCAATCCTCGCTTTAAACTTTAAATTCTGTTTTTATACGATCCTACTGAAAATATGGTAAATTCTCGATAATAATTACAGGATTGATATGTAACATGAAGTAACTTTTGTAAAACATCTGAACATTAGAAATCTATTTTTAACATAAGTACTTCACATAAATAATGTGAAATAATAATATACTAGTAGGTACCACACTTGATTATCTCTTGAACAAAATTCAAAGTTCTTTACAACAATAACAAGACAGTAGACTTCAAACAATTGTGCTTTACATCATGCATGATAGGTACATTTGCAATGCAGAATGCAATTCATTAATATCCTATTATTTATGAACCGGGAAGATTTCTATAGCGAATATTCATTTGTGAATTTATCAGTTCAAAGGTTAACTTTTTTGAACCAACAATAGATCGAGTCTGGCAATGCGTACGTAATTTAGATAAACAACCTACCTTAATATAAAATGAATACATGTTGAATAGGATGAAAATCCAACGTTTCGATTCAATTTTAAATTAGAAAGTATATAACAAATTTAATGTTTAGATTGATCGTATATCAGAGTGGAATGCATTCGAAAATGAATGTGTTCTAGTTATGAAATAACATTGCAATTAACACTTTAAAACTTGTAGATGTCGACCTTAGCCAACATTCGAGAAGAAATCACGTGAACAAATTTAAAAAACGAGCACTCAAAAAGGAGCTATTGAAAAATAATTTTCCAGATATCTAGAGAATCGTATAAATTAAACATTATTTGAGTTATCTTATGAAATGATCTAATCGAAAGATTGCCAGTCATTCGATACACAACCAACGAAATATTTCGTAGTTAGTTAATGTGAATGTTCAAGGAATCATTTCGATAATAAATAAAAATGTTATAAAAAACATTTCTTACCTTTGCTTTTTCCTTATATTGAATTAATTGGTCAGAAGCGGGATCCCTGCTAGCCATGGTTTGATATCTGTTTTCCAATACCTCTACCTGTTTCAAAGAATATGAACAAACTGATCGTAGCACTAAAACAAAACTAGTTTTATTATTGGACAACAGATAACATAACCTCCTCATATGCCGTCACTGTCAGTGACTTGAAAGGAAAACCTTCCAATGTTGCCATCTCTTCTCTATTTACTTCTACAATAATTGTATAAGGATTATCTATCTTAAAACAATGCTGGCAATGCTCCTAGAAAATATTATTTAACATTCGAAATTATTGATTAAATGGTATTTGATTAGATATTTCTAATAATGAAATTAAAAATGTAATATAGATGTAACTAAAGAAGTGAAGTAACGTTATTACATTACTTCAAATAATCGGATTCGTACGTTAATTGTAGTGTATCAACCGATTATTATGGTTTATTATATAGAATAATTATCTAATTAATGTAATACTGTAATACCTATAGGTATTACCATAGTATAAGGAATCCTTATACCTACTATGGTATTACCATGCTATCAAATACTCAATACAATGCTTTATTATCACAAAGCTCCACGGATAAAAGTTTTGGATTGGTTATAATTGAATATTTCATTAAGAATTCGGAGCAATAGTTTAGGATTAAAACCCTGCAGCAAAATTATTATATTATTGTCCACATATTTATCCCCGTAGAAGTTTAATTTTATATGATGGTAGAAATAAAAAAAAAATAAATTCAAGAAAAGCACTGACTATAGAATAACTATTCAGGATGTTCCTAAAATAGAGGTGATCAGCTTAAAATTTTGCACGAAACTTGAAATTCTTATTTTACATACACCGAAAACCCCAACGACGTCAGTTTTAATAAGGTTTCAGATAATTTATTTCTATTTCTATACTTCTCTTGGTGCTGGCTCTGATCAAGCGATTCATATAATTAAATTTTGCATAAAGCTTGAAACTGTTACTTCACATCTAAATGTAACATTTCATTTCAACCAAATCTCTAGTTTTGGAATTATTAGAAAAGCAAAATTTTGAAAAAATCGAGAAAAAACAATTTGAAATTCTTCATATTTGGACATTGATAACGGACACCCTGTATAAAAGAGGTTGATCATTTACAAACGATGACTAGGCAAATTTTTAAGTTAAAAGAAATTCTGATCAAATTCATATTTCTATCGCTTCTGGAAATCGGTAAAGGGATTTTACCGAACTACTGTTCCTTCGAAATTTTGCAGTTTTTTCTTGAAAAGCATTTCCTTTGTACTTTCAATTCTGCATCTCTGGAAATTATTTTCTGATATAAAGAGTGTTCCCAAATGAAATTATTCAACAAATGAGTATTTTTTTAATGGAATACCCCTTATATTTTTGCATATTTTCAATGCTCATGATGCAAAATATTAGGGATATTTTTCCTCGTACCGTTGGAAAAATATCCTTAATATTTTGCATCATGATAGATGTATTGAAGAGCATTGAAAATATGCAAAAATATAAGGGCTGTTCCATTTTAAAAATCACTCATTTGTTGAATAATTTTATTTGGGAACACCCTGTATATCAGGAAATAATTTCCAGAGATGCAGAATTGAAGGTACAAAGGAAATGTTTTTCAACTAAATTTCTAAAACGTCTGGTTTGTCAGCTATGGAAGCTTAACGCACTATTGCAGGACCCTGTATAAGTATTTCTATTCTATTTCTTTTACTCAACAGATCGATCATCTATCATTTCGTCATGATGTTTTTAATTTTTTAATTTTGGACCGGAAATTTATGATGAATCCGTTGTCAAATTCAATTCAGCACGCCCGTCCGGTAGGAATAGTATCATCTGAACCCCTCAAACAGATAAATTAACCGACAAGAATGACATTGAAAGTTGAATATGATGTATTTTTTCGTATATAAATCAATGGGATAGGGTTAGTAATTAGAAATTTTGTCCTTATTAAATTCAATTAAAGAATTTTTTTCTACAAGGTCAATTAAGAAGGTATCGATTCATCTGAAAAATATATTGTGAACAAATAAATATTGTTAAAAAACACTATCATATCAGAAATCCGAGATCCATTCTAGAATTCGCCTATATTTATATATCTTTCAGATAAATTTCAATATAGATTTCTTCCGACCAAACCGCAATGGTCAAATGAAGGAAACATTCTGAACAATCTTCCTGGGGATAAAGAAAAAATAAACAATATTGAGATAGGTAATCAAGGTTTATCATTATACCCATACGATTATGAAATCATAATTATGTCGAATAAGTTTATCTTGTTATACAGATAACTGTGTCAATTATTATGGATTTTTTCTCGAAAAAACAAACTTGATAGATCACGTGACCACGGAGAAAGAGGTGCGTGCGTGTTTTGCCGAACGATGTTGGAGCTAACGGAGCTAATATCGAATTTTTGAATGTGTTTTGTGAAAAGGAAAGAACAATTTCGTCGATTGAAGTTATTGGGACGGTTAGACTATATCTAATTTGTCTCCTCGTGATATCAGGATGTATTATTCTACATAATGTGTTCATCTTGAAAGAGTTGAAAGGAGATATTCCTGAGGATATTGTTGATGAACCACTTATTAAAAAAGTTGGAAATGAATATGGATGAAAGATTTCTTCGCTTTGATACAATTATGTACTTTGTAAACTAAACCTTTATTTTTAATAACAATATTCGTTTTCTAATTGCCTTCAACATATACAAACATAAAAAAAAACTCTGAATATATAAAGAGATTTTATATAATAAGCTTATAATTCATAATTATTGTTTTTCCAAAATTCTCAGATTTGTGCATGATGCTCAAAGACAACCAATGCATGTACCTATTTTCAAACCAATCCTTGATTTCTAATTTTTAGGTTCAAAGCTTAATATGATCTACCGGATTTCAAGAGGAATTTAATATAATCAGAAAAGGCATCAATTGTAATATTTGAAATGCCCGGTTTAGTCTCCTCTAAAAAAATAAATTCATAACTTATAGAGAAGCCTACAATTTTCTTTTGTATTGTCCTGAATATAAAACTTATTTGTGTTCAATATAACCTCTCGAAATCAAAAATTCGGATCCCACAGAATTTGGTGTACTTCTTTTCTTCATTTTTATGTTAATATTATTGTAATCTATGGTCCACAGTTCGCACTCTTTTCTCCGTCTACCTAGGCGGTGCAAAAGGTTAAGCACCGGTGTATTCGGTTGACATTTACCGAACGCAGAAAAATGCAGACGGTGCGAAAGGTGTGATTTGCCGAATGCTTAGGGAGCTTTCGGTAGGAATGGTGCGAACGGTGTAGCATATACCGAACGCAGTATATGATTATCGATTATGTTTTACTTATGATTTCATTTCATTTCGCCATGAAGGGCGCCACATGGAAATATCAAAGAACCGACATAACAGCTGATGCTCTGTACCGTTCATTTATTTAAAATAAATCTTGATTATTTGTAAAATCTGTGGTCACGTGACTAAAAAATCCGTCCACTCTTGGATACTATTGCCGAACGCGCTATTCGAGTATAGAATAATTATTTTATATTTTATGATCGCCTATAACAAAGCACATAGAGAAATGCCTATGACCATAGACCTAATATCCGGATATTAGGTCTATGCCTATGACAAAGCACAGATAACTGGTCTTTGCCATAACCCTAAATAGGGATGGGATGGGAATACCGGTTACTCACCAGTCGCGTTACATTCGCGACCGTTCCAGAAAAATACTGCTCCAAAATACCGCGATTTTGTAACTGTGGTTACAAGTAACAAAACCGTAGGTGATTGCAACTAAGTTGAGTACCAGCGACGGAGGAACGAAGGAAACGAGACCGTTGGGATACCTAGACTATTTGTGGACTGTCCTGTTGAATGATAGTTCCACAGATTACTACAGATGTTTCACTCTATGCATTTACAAAGGAAATCGTCACCGGCGTTTCGTTGACCTCGAATTCGCTCTACTCGTATTCATGAATGAGTTCGGGGTGATTCGGGGTGACCAATCAGAGAGCTAGATTGATTCTTTCGACTAATCGCAGCGATAGTTCAATTTGAATCGTGGATTTTGCGTTCGCTTAGGTTATGTTATTGAAAATGACGGTTCTAAGAAAATAAATTTTATTTTGTTCTTGCTTGATTTAAAATATTAATTGCAAATAATTCTACATTCAAATATTTCTCTCAATGTAGGATCGCTGCTCGAGCTCTCCTTGCAATCATAGTCTGCCGTAAACAGAGGAGTCATTCATCAGTAAGACGAAAAAGATTTTTTGAATCTCAAAGATACCAAGCAACCCTTAGAACATTAATGAGATTCTAAGAAGCAACCAATAGACGTTTTTTTTTTAGAATCATGCTAGTATTCCAAGGAATTTCATTATGATACATACTTTCAGATACAGATTCAATATTGGAATTGCATTTTTCGATAAATGGTGATTTGTCATTAGGTTGGCATCAAAGTGGATACTGCATATTCTGTTATTTGAGTATAACAGCATTGCATCTTTGTTCATTATTATGTCATCACTACAAGCCAATTTCTATTGCATCACTCGGTCCTTATAAACTGGATTAGGAATCACTCGGTCGTTATGAACTGGGATTAGGAAATCTGAAGAATCTTATGGAATTCGTAGAAATCCCTTGATATCTTGCTCTATTACAATTTTTAACAGAACACTTCGTACATATTTTACCTTGACCGGCTTCCATATTTACTAATTCCAAATATATTATAAATAATAAAATATTTAGTTCCTTTGTTGTTTTAATTCAAAGAAATATATTTAATGTTTTTAAAAAAACATGTATTTTGAATACTTTGATAAATTTTCAATATTCAAAGAGAATAGGAGTTGAATATAAGCAGTTGGGTGAATTCAAAAATTTGAATGGGTTAATCTGACAAATCACATGCGTTTTGAACCTTTTAGAAAGAGTGGGAAGTTCGGTTATCTTTGTCATTTTTTACTACAGTAGTTCATAGTGAAATTCAAGGTCAACGAAACGCCGTGCCTAAAAACAGCAGAGTGAATTGTCTGGTTAGTCTGTGATAGTTCATTGTTCATTGAGTTTCTACGTTATTCTAGAAGAACGTATGCAAGCATAACAAAATCATAAAACCATAATTTTTTTTTGGGTGGCTCAGAATTACAACAAAGGTTAGAATCTACGAAGGGCATCCCATTAAAAACAGATGGTGTAAACTCCAGTGGAAATATACCATCCTCGGGTAATCTAGGTATTACGTGAAATAAATTATATCTATGTGTATTGCTGAAGACGTGGTATTCAACGTGAAACCTTAATGAGGTACCCATATTTAACAAACCTCGTTCAAATATCCCAAACTGTTTCAATGTTATTCGAAGTCCGGTGCGGTTCCCTGTAACTATCGTTACTTTGGAACCGGTTACTTTACGTTTGTGGAACGCGTGACTACGTTACTCAAAAATACCGTTCCAAAATCGCGGTATTGAAATACCGTCCCATCCCTAACCCTAAAACATTTCTATTTTTTTCGGTATAATTCAAAAGTAAATAGGCAGACTTTTGCCTTATTGATGCTTCAACAATTATACAAGCAGTGTATTTTATTCAATTGAATAAATGATTTGAAAAAATTGAAAATGCTTCTTACTAGACTAGGAAGATTTTTCAGGATTAATTTCCGTAGAAATTATAAAGAAAGTAATTCTTCACAAGTAATTTATTTACCTAGATATAGATATAATAAATATTTTTTCAATTATGACCAAATAAAGTATTTAACAATGGTATTATCTGGATATTGTGCTTATGCATATTGTAATAAAGATTTCATAATTCCAAGAGTAAATGCCGATGCTAAACATCTCTTCAATCCTGGAGGAAGAAAAAACTTTAATTTCTTAGCTGATGTTGTGGAAATAGTGGCTCCAGCTCTAGTTTACATTGAAATTAAGGATAAAAGATTAGATTTTTTCACAGGCAGGCCCATCACAATTTCAAATGGTTCTGGTTTTCTAGTTGAGTCTGATGGCTTAATTGTTACAAATGCTCATGTTGTTACTAATAGAGCTAGTGCTATAGTTGAAGTTAAATTGTATGATGGAAGAACTTACAAAGGTGTTATTGAAAGTGTTGATATACAAAGTGATTTGGCTACAGTGAGAATTCCCGAGAAAAATCTTCCGGTTATGAAATTGGGAAATTCTTCTAATTTACGCCCTGGAGAATTTGTTATTGCTTTAGGAAGTCCTTTAGCATTGAGTAATACAGTTACCTCTGGTGTAGTCAGTTCTGTTCATAGAGGTTCACAAGAACTTGGTATGTATTAGGAATACATCTTATTTTATATACATAGCCCATTTTTCTGTTTATGGAATTTTGAATGTTGTTTAGTATTGCCCAGCATAATTTAATAACAATGAGGAATAATCAGTTTGAATTATTTCAGTTTTCAAACATTGAGAAAGGAGATGCGATTATTAAATAAATTTCAGGTCTTATGGGAAAAGATATGGCATATATTCAGACTGATGCAGCTATTACTTTTGGAAATTCTGGAGGACCATTAGTAAATTTGGATGGAGAGGCAATAGGTGTCAACAGTATGAAAGTAACACCTGGTATTTCTTTTGCTATACCGAGTAACTATGTGAAAGAGTTTTTGGATAATTCAAAGAAACATGCAATAAGAGGACCTAACCATACAAAACGAAAATATCTGGGTATAACAATGATAACCCTATCCCCTCAGCTTGTAATAGAACTTCAGTTGAGAAGCACCCAAATTCCTAGAGATATGCAAAGTGGAGTTTTAATTTGGAAAGTAATTTATGGATCACCAGCTCATTCGTGAGTTTCTTAAACTTTTACTTTTGGCAAACCACATGTCGCAATGACCCTTTCATAACTGTTTGTGAATTTAGTGGTTGTCAGTTTCTCTTTTGAAATATTTTTATTTTATGAATATAATGAGTTTAATCTGATATTAATTTAATAAATTTTATTTATTGTACTCTTTTCGATCACTAAATTTCATAAGCTGTTCTTTACAGTGACTTATAACATTTTAATACTATTTCAAATCAATAGTACAAACAAAACAATGAGCTCAGTAGGAAATGTAGAACTTAATCAGGATATAACAAATTTCTGAATTGTCAAGAAAAAAACTTCTTTTTTTGGAAAAAAAAACAAATTTATTGAAACAATCCATCAGTTTCCAATATGTATGATAAGGATTCGAGTTGAAAGTGATGTTTTTGAATCATTGTTATCACTTTGAAAACATTTTTTTGAAAAGATTCATTTGTGAATTATTTATTTGATTTAGGTCATACCAAAAACCAATCAAGGGGTTTCTCACTTAGAGTTTTGGAGACCAAAAAATTAAGAAAAAAATCATAATTTTCCTTAATTATTGAAAGAGTTTCATTCAATATTTGCATAACCCCTATGCTATTCTTTCAGTATCTTGAATTGAATATATATTTCTTTATTTGTTTTCATTTCCAGAGCTGGGCTACATCCAGGTGATATCATAACTCATGTTGATGGTAAACAAGTATCAGGGACTAATGATGTATATTCAATGTTGGAAAACTCAGTTGCAAATGCTTTGGTCTTAACAGTGTTTCGTAATGGTAGAAGTATGGATATCAAAGTGATACCAGAACCTTAGAACAATACTCTTGATTAAATTTAAGAATGAACCAATAAATTTTTTATTGAATGTGTTACATAATTCCTCTGTATTTGATTTTACAACTACTCTGGTTCTTCAACTGCTAGGTTGAATTTTGCAAATTATTATTTTGATTGGATTTATTTTATAATTTGTTCTATTCAGGAAAGCCGAATTCTTTCGAGAAATACAAATTGAAATGGTAATCAAAATGTCAGATTTGAACAGCTATAGTATTGACAAAGCAAATCTTACTTAGACCTTCGTGAGATCTCTCAGAATCCTATGATTCTATTCAGATCATTTTTAAGATATCAACAGCTGCCGCCGTTTCTCCGTCCCCAACTTTCATTTTTCTGTCATGTCACGAACTTCCAGATCTATGGCTGATATCGCCTCTTCCACACCGTCCCTTCAACATCTCCATGTTCCATTCTAAAATTTTCCAGGGCTATCTATCGTCTCGCATCCGCCTTACATGGCCAAACCAAATCATTTTTGCTTCTTTTGATCTCTTCTGCTATTGATCTATACATATCCATTTCTGCTCTTATAGTTTCATTCCTAACCCTTTTCTATCTTGATCTTCTGCAATTTCTTCTAAGGATATCAATCTCTTTTGCCATAATCTTTTTCTTATTCATCTGTGATACATCCCAAACTTCTGCTAGTTAAGGGTCCGCGTGACGATTCTTCCTTCATTAATTCTTTCCTGTATTTGATCTTTACTGTTCCCTTGTTTATTAGAATAGCACCCAAATATTTGAACCTTTTAACTTCTTTAATTTTGTCATCATCCAGGTTTAAATTCTGCCAGCTCATATTCCTCCTTTAGTTTTCGGACCATATATGCAAGGTGGTTACTACGATCTGATTATCGGCGAAGTTCAACGTGAACAAGTTATCATCCCCCATTCTCACTCCCATATTCCTGCATTTCCTTGTCCAAATAAACCTTGAAGAAAGTTGGGGATAAACAACAGCCCTGTCTTAGGCTTTTCGAAGTTTCAAACGGAAGACCTAGCTTATTTCCGAGTTTTATTCTGGTATGGTTCTGTTTATAATAATTTTTAGTTGCAATAATATGATTTACACCTATACCTGTCACATTCGCGAGACTGTTACCCTGTCTTACGCCTTTTCAAGATCAATCAGTGCTATGCGTGTTTCTCTATTACATAGTACTCTCATCTCTGGGGCGATTTTTATTGTGAACATGTTGTCTACTGTTGATCGTCCCGCTCAGGATCTAGCTTGTTCTTCAGATTGCTTTGCCAGTTTCCTCAATTAGGTTTTTTAAAATTCAGGAGTAAACTCTTCCAAGGTGATTCCTCTGTAGTTTCTAGGGTCAGATTTTGTTCCCTTTTTATGAATTGGTAAAATGTAAGATGTTCGCCATTCATCAGGGGGTACTTCACCATTTAGACAGCGTTCGAATAGTTTTCTGAGCATTTCAAACAATTTAGCAGGACCATTCTTGATTAATTCTGGGTTTATCCCTCTTGGGCCTGCTGATTTTTGAGCTTTGTAGCCTTTACTGCCTGCTGAAAAACCTCAATACTCAATGGAATCTCCTGTGTCATTTCCATTTGGGCTTCACCAGCGATAAATCTGTCTCTTGTTCGTACCAGTAAATCCTTTTAGTGCTGTACCCACAGTGTCTCTGGTATGTTATTGAAACATTCTGGGGTTTCATTTGAGGCTATGGTTTTTATTGTCTTCCAAATCTCCAAGCTCCTGGTACTTCCTAGTTGATTATCGATTTATTGACATTTTTTCTTTCATTCACTATTTTTCTTTTTCATCACTTGTTTGATTTCCCTTTTAATCCGTTTGTATTCTGCTCGAGTCTCATCGTCGTTTGTCTGTGAAAGCTTTAGGTATGTTTCTTTTTTGGCTAGAATTTTCCTCTCAATATCTTTATCCCACCAAAAGGATTTATTATATTTCTTTATAGCTTTCCCAAGGGCCTCTTCGGCACTTTTTTGGTATAGTGTTTTATATGCTGATATATTCATATTCTTTTGATTATTGAATTTCAATTCAAATATGATGTTTGGATTCCCATGTAAGCATTTCTGAAATAATTTCATCTCATAATGCCATGTTCGTGAACACAAAAACACAATACATGATGCAACAGGATAAAAAACCAAGAGATGTGCTCAATACTATAATAACTTCTGACTACAAGAAGAAACAGAACATATAAAACGTCAGAGATTAATCTCTTTCTTAGGCAAGCTACTTGGAAAAAAACAGTTGTATGCAAATACCATTAGATCAGAGATCTCCAACCTTTTTAGTCGGAAGAGTGGAAAATTACAATTTACAAAATTTCAAAGTTTTAAAAGGTCACAAAAAATTTTCTGGACAACAATAAATAGAACTTGCATGAATAAGGTTTTTTGATAAAAAAACTACTCAATTCATTCAAAAGTGCATCCAGGCCGGATGCACTGTTCATCTAACCCTGAACTCACTGAAGATCTAAACATTTAAAAAGAAAAAAACAATAAGGATCTCAAAATTCAATTTCGGTCATACATGTATGTAGTGGGAAAAACAAAAAATTAGAGAAACGAAAATAGAAAAAATTAGAAATACAATCATAAACACGACTACCCTGATGAAGACCTGTTCTGCTCACTCATCAGCATTGTGAATAACAAGTTTTTGAAGCGACTAATAACTTTTAACCCTCTGACGTCCAGCGGTAACTTATTCATGCAAGATGTGATGTATGAAAATGAACGACGAAATTGTTGTGAACTAAAAATCGGAGGAATAAGTGTTCATTTAAAACGAATATTTATATTATGGACATCAGAATGGTAAGTTATCTTGTTATATTATAAGTCATTGTGACTTCGTGCGTCGATAATTGCACATGTAATTCATGGTGAGAGATTTCATATCATTCATAGATACTTATCGTGAATAAAAGTTAGAATCCTTTTTTATTAGTTAGTTAGTTAATAAAATACTAACTGAAACTATTTTTCGGGACTCAGCTACCCTTAGTTTCCCTTGAATAATCACTCATTGGGAAATTTAAATATCTCAATAATTTATTTTCGATATTACACCTAATCAGGAACATTATCGCCACAAACATCTGGCATCTCGAAGAAATGAACGTTTATCACCTTTCAGTTTATCTTGAACAACATGAATAATTCCACAACTAATATGGCTTCGTCTTGAGTTTCCATACACGACACGACTTCTACCCAACCACAAACATCATCTGCAACATACAAATATTCATATTCCAATGCCATCAAAAAGACACCAATGACATCATTCCCGAAAAAAGATCAAGCAATCCTGATTAACGCCATCGGAGATCTTCGCAACTCGGATTACGTAAAGGCAATAGGGAACATAATCTGTGCAAAATGCATCAGATACGTATCACGTCTATCAAATCAAAGAGTCTGTATTTTCCTCGACGATATCAAAACTGTTGACCAACTTCTAGCAAGTCACTCTTTCATCACAGTTTGTGGATTACTTACAAACATACGACGATTAATAACTCCGGCAAAAAGAATAATAGTATCGAACGCATGCCCATCCATACCTCATAAAGTAGGTAATAGAAGATAAGCTGAAAAAATTAGGCGCAAAACTGGTATCCAATCTGAATTTCCTAAGAGCAGGTGTTGAAGGAGAAGAATACTCCCACATACTAAATTTCAAAAGGCAAATCTACATCAGTCCTCCAGAAGACGATAAATACGAGCTACCTTCTTCCTTCCAGTTGACATACGAAAATACAACTTACAGATTATTCCTGGCCTCAGATACCCCAATTTGCTTCAATTGTAAAGAGAGTATGGACACATTGCCACCTCTTGCCCGAAGAAAACAGAACCGACACCATTATCTGAACCTTCACAAGAACAATACATCACTTCAGAATCCTTTGATGTGAATACACAAATGGAACAGAATAAAGATAGAAACAAATACCAAGAAACGCTGAGCCTCTGCTAGCGCTCCAACCTCACCTAACCAAGAAAACACCATTAATTAACTATCAGCATCAGAACAAATGGCCTATCAACAAGAAATTCCTCAACTTACTCCACCCGAACATCCACAAAATCTCTTAGAACCAAGACCTATTCCAACGAAATCCAAATACAATACAAAAAAGCAACAACTCTACAAAAAATCCTTAAATCTGACTGTATCGAAGCAATTTTCTCAAACGACCCTCTGTACAATATCCTTCAAAATTTGATGAATTCAAGCTTTTCCTGGAACTCTGCATGGAAAATGGTAACTTCGTGGCAAATGCTCAAAAAATAACTGAAGATATATAGACATCCTAATCCGCACTATCGAGGAAATTTACCCTCACCTACCAGATAAAATAATCAAGTCGAAGTGCACAAAAATTATAAAAACTCTCAAAAAGCATCTCCAACTTGAAGAATCTGAGATTTCCAGCAACTTTAGTACAAGTTCCCAAGAACTCTTCCATGAACCTGACTTTTCTCCACAAGAGAAATAAATTGATAAAAAATCATTTTCACAATAATCCTTTGGAACTGCCGCGGATTTTTTCCGCATCTTGAGAGAATCTAAGAGATTCTCGACGAATATCATCCTGATGTGCTCTGTTTACAAGAAATCAATATCAGAGGAAATCATAAACCAAATTTGAAAAACTATGATACTTCGTAAAAAAACCTCTACCATAGACTGCGGGCACGTGACGTCACACGCCAACTGTCAATCAGCCTGCTGGACAAACAAACCGTATTTCAATAAACAACAATGGTAATTTAATAGGATTAAAATTGCAATTCTGAGAAAATTATGGGTTTATCCTTAGTAAACCTGAAAGAGGGTAGCGTAATTTGATATTGTATTCATTATTCTTTCTGCTTGCACCGAGATAATTTGTGAGATGGCTGATAAAAGTGATTATTTAACACCTTGTCTATGGATGTCTAGAAGAGATATTTAGAGAAGATAAAAGAAAGTAATGGATGTGATCCATAATTATAAACAGGTTTTTTTATACTGATTTTCCTGTATATATTCTCTAATACCATGTATGTAAATAATTACAATAAGTAGGTATAATATTAATCTAACATTACCGAAAGGCCACAAAGCCAACAAAAAATTTACTGATAGATAAACAATTGATATAGGAGTTATCAAATAACTCCAAAATAAAAACAATGTACTTTGTATAATTGTATTATGTATATTTATAATGCCAATAAACTATGCTGAATTTGAATTTTTTTGGACGTGATCCTTATTTATTGAAATTTGGGGATTGTAGTGATGCTGTGAAGGACTTTCCTAAAGTTTCAATGTACGACATTATAAACTATTCTGTATATAAGAAGAGTGCATACACAGGAGAAGACTTCAAAGCCTATAAAAATTAGGATTCATACAATATGTTCATAAGTAAATGGTTTCGAAGGATTGGATAAATTTTTATATGCCTATGTTTCCTTGATCCTATGAGTATACTTCCTACAAAATGTTTTGAACATACAGTTGCCCATTTCAACTTCTCAGTAGTTAAATCTGCTCTTCTAATTGCCTTAATCCACAATTCACGTCTCTTTTGAGACAGAGGATTAATAATAAAAGAGCCCAAACGTGAAGAATCCTAAAGTCCAGTAAAAAGAAATCTTGGCAAGATTTTGTATCACATTTAACCACTAGCTCTGAAACAAATGAGGTTTGGCGGAAGATAAATGCAATCAAAGGAGAAAGAAGGAAATAAAAGCACTAAAAAATGGAAATGAAATAGTTACCCACAAAGTCCAAATTGCAGATATTATAGCAGAACAATTTGAACAACATTCGTCTGACTCTCCAATTTTACCCCTGAGTTTTTCCTATACAAAACACAAACTGAGTCTACACAACCCTTAGTAATAAACGAAAACGATAATAATCCAATCAATCTGCCAATTACTATGGATGAACTCAAGTACTCAATAGAAGCCGGCGAAAACAGCGCAACTGGTCCAGACCAAATTCCAACAGTATTTCTGAAACATCTTCCACAATCAGCTTTACATACTTTACTGAAGCTCTTCAATAACATATGGTTGGGACATTCTTTTGTTGATAAATGAAGAGAGGCCACAGTCATACCCTTCCAGAAGTCTAGTATTATAGCACCGATCCGAAGAACTATCGCCCAATTTCACTAACCAACACAATGAGCAAAGTAATGGAACGAATCATAAATGAAAGACTCTGCAACTTCTTAGAAGCGAACGAACTTCTTACAAAACAGCGAAGCGGGTTCCGTAAACACCGATCAACTCTAGACAATCTTGTTCAATTACAAACTGAAATATTAGACGCATTTGCAAATAAGCAGGAGCTGTATGCTGTATTCTTCGATATAGTCAAAGCATTCGATATCACATGGCGTCATCGAATCTTGAAGATATTAAAACAATGGAATATAGACGGCAACATGTTACATTTCATAAAAGAATTCATAAGCAACCGGATTTTTCGAGTAAAAATTGAAAACACTTGGTCCAAGGTCCATAACCTGCAGAATGGCTTACCAAAAGGCTCAAGCCTATGTCCAATCCTTTTTCTAGTTGCAATTAATGATGCAACTCACCGAATTAAAGCGCCTATAACTACTACAATATATGCAGACGATTTCCTGATTATATGCCGTGATCGAAATCCGCATACCAGCAGTAAGCTTCTACAAACATCTATAAAAGAATTAGAGGAATGGTCAAAGATTTCTGGTTTCACTTTCTCGCCAACCAACACTAAGGTAATGAAATTTACGAAGAAACAGAAACCGTGCTATATAAAATTATTAATACCCCACTACAAAACGTAAATCACTATAAATTTCTTGGAATGATCTTTGACACTAAATTAACATGGAAAGAACAAATAAAACAGCTGAAAACCGACTGTATTAAGCGGCTAAATATAATGAAAGTCCTAGCCAATAACCAATGGGGGCAGACGAGAAAACTCTGCTAATCGTCTATAGAACACTTATCAGATCTAAACTGGACTATGGATGCATTTTATACACCACGGCTTGCAACTTCTTACTGAATAGTCTCAACACTATTCAAAATACAGCACTACGATTAGCTTCAGGTGCCTATATAACTAAACCCTCCAATAGCCTATGCAGAGAAATGTGTGAAATGCCACTTTACCTTCGAAGACGGATGCTCTCGGCAGATGAACATAATCCTATCCAAAACCAAATTTATAACGAGAAGTACGAACAACTCTACATAGATCAAACTTACCTCAAATTTCCAATTTATCATCAGGTGAATCATGTACTGACCGATTCAAGGCTACCACATACTTTGAACTATAAGTTACCATCACAGCCACCATGGACGCATAAAAAACCTGATACCATCACAATACTTACATCTTACTTAAAAAAACCGATACACACCCTCTCATCATCCAAAAAAATTTTAAAGAGCTAATAACCGAACATGAAAACAAAGAAATACTATACACTGACGCCTCCAAGTCACCTGAGGGAGTAAGATATGCCTTTGTTTCACAGATAGAAACAAGAAAGTTCAGACTTCCAATAGAATGTTCCATATTCACAGCAGAACCTATAGCGATCTTGAAAGCACTCAAATACATTGATGAACAAAACAATACTCACTCCGTCATATGCACGGATTCGCTAAGTGCCCTACAAGTAATTCAAGATCTCTACTCGAAGAATCCTATCGTCATTGAAATAACAGATGTCATCGCTTCCTTGAATGATAAACACAATAGCTGCTACCTTATTTGGGCCTCTTCACATATTGGTATAAAAGGAAATGAAAAAGCTGATCAGGCAGCAAAGGAAGCTATCTCTGTAGGACAAGAAATTTCCATCCTGACATATTATGATTTGAGTAACAAGTACAAATATTACATAAAGAACAAATAGAAAAATATTTGGCAACAACAAAGCTCTAAATTGGCCCTCATTGATCCCACTATATCCTGCCTAAATCCCATAATCCAACATAGAAGAGACTTGGTGACTCTAAGACTCCGCATCGGACACAGCCAGGTTTCCCACCAACACTTATTAGCAAAGGAGAACACCCCAATTTGTACCACATGCAACACCCAAATTACCATTCAGCACATTATAACGGAATGCCAAATATACAAAAACCAGAGAACACAATTTAAAGTGGAAGATAGAATGGAGGAGGAGGTGCAGCCTGTCGATTTATAATTTTCCAGAATAAAACGGTTGAGTTGTATAGTCGCCTTCTCTCCATATTGAGCCAATTTGTATTCCGAAGTCTGCGGCCTACCCTATAACATACTTTCTTAACCCGAAAAACATCCTCAAACAAGAGTTCTGTAACTTTCGAACACGCATCCGATCACTGAAATTCAAGCACGGATCATACAAAGCATCATCATAATTCAAATGGGAGAGGACCAAAGTCTGACACAACAGAATTTTAAGTTTTCTACTCAAAAACTCTATGTCTATAAATAATTCTTAACATTCCATATGCTTTCTGCAAGCACATAGAGGTGTGATCAGTAAACCCAATTCAAAGTCGACCCAGACACCCAAGCTTTTTATTGAATCCTGGTGCTGAACAACATCATTGCCAACAGTTAGATAGTGTCCACCACTCAGAAAATCCAATCTATCCCCTTTCTTACCAAACAGTATGGCAACAGTCTTACTTGTATTGAGCTGCAAGCAATGCCCCCTCGAAAGGCAGGGCCGGCGCAAGCAATTTTGGCGCCTGAAGCAAAGAATTTTTTAGCGCCTCTGCTGAAAAAGTATCAATAAACACACCAACCAACACCCCCCCCCCCAAACAAAAAACATTACCTATCCCAATCATAATTCGCCATTTTTGATTTCTCTAGCGTTTTTGCTAATTGTTTATTTCCAAAGTCGTTTCCACTGGGTTTCTTTTTTTTTTCGGACATTTTTACCTACAATAAATTCCTGGATTTCTTCGACGCCGATGAACAATGCGTAGGTAATATATCTGATTCTCACATTCACAAGACACTGCGAACGATCGATGAAAGATTACCTATCACACCACAAGATACAAAGGGCAGTAAAGCATGCAAATCTTCGAAAACTAAATGGTATTTGAAACATTCAGTATTTATCAGGAACTAGTTTCGAATTCAGAATCGTAGGAATTTTCCATATGTTGAATGTGTAAAAACAACTTCCACGTATCGTGTTGTTTTTCGTCTTTGTGAAATACATTTCATCCCTCATTCAATTAGGGTAATAGGCAATGCTGCTTATATTGGTTGGGTTGCCATGTGTTATTTATTGAACAGGCGGCTTAGTAAAGACGGTTTGGAGATTTTTATTGCAGGGAATGTTGATAAACGCAGCAAAGCGGACCAACCTCATGTTGTTTTTAAGAATCAAGACTATATTTTTTCAGAAATATGAAAGGGCGCCACCAACAGGGCTCAATTGCCGCCCCTTGAAAAGAGGCGCCTGAAACAGTTGCTTCACTGTTTCACCCCTAACTCCGGCCCTGTCGAAAGGTCATGTATAATATTCATATCAAGAGTTAAAGCTTAAATGGCCTGACTGATTCCATACAGATAGAAGGATAGATAAAGTTGGCTGTCATCAGCATAATAATGCAACATACAGGAAACAATGAAACTTCCGAACTGAAAGATATATATGACGAATAAAATTGGGCCCAAGATAGAGCCCTGAGGTATCTCCAAAAAATCAGAGATTCTATCTCTAAGAAAAACCGCCTGCCGCCCCTCTGATATAAAAGAAGCGAGCAGTGAAATTGCATCATCAATATGGAGCAGTATAGACTTCAACATTAAGTGATTGACACTATCAAATGTCCCAATTATAGAGTAATCTAACTGAGTCAAAATCGTCAACCTATTCCGATCTATAATCATTATTATATCATCAACCATTTGCAATAGGGCTGTAGTACAGCTATGATTGGTTCTGAAACCTGATCGTATCGATGGAATAATTTTATTATTGTCAAGATGTTTCCATATCTGCTTACTTGAAATTTTCTCTAATATTTTGGACATAGTTGGCAAAATGCTGACTGGCAGCAAATTATTGAGCTCCGCTGGATTAGGTACCGGAGTTCGGAACAGGAATAACCAGCGCCCTCTTTCATTATGTTGGAAAAACTGAATCCCGAAGGTAGTGGTTCATGATATGCTTGATATGAGGCACACATAAATGGAGGGTGAGGATGTTTATTCCATCATAGCCTACTGCTCTACTCTTGATCGACTTAATGACCTCCAATCTCCAATACGTCAATTTCGTCAACCAGTCGGAAATTTAGTTTTTGAGTGACAATACAATTATTCTCGTTAGCATAAACAGACATTAAAACATTATTTGGATTCAGGTCAGAATTGAATTCAGGAAATAGTTATTTATTAGGGGTGCAACGAAACGCCATTTTCAAACCGAACCGAATTTTTCGATCCGGCTGTATTGGCCGGACCGAACCGAATTTGTAGGCCGAATCACAAACCGAACCGTTGGCGTTGGCCGGATCGCAGATCGAAACTCCTTCAAAGAAGCTTCAGAAAAAGGACTAGAGGAGCGTTGCAAAAATCTAGTTTTTAATAAAAACTATTCCATAGCTACCTTCATCGACCCGAGATATAAAAATGTGTTTTTTAACACATCGGAAAAAAAATCAATTATTTCCATTGTGATCAAGGAAATAACTTCTATAAGTAGACTTACTGGAGGAAGCGATTCGGAAACGAATAACTCAGATGACGAACCATTAATAAAAAAGAAGAAGGCCAGTAACAAGACTTCAACTTTATGGCAATGCTTTGAAGACATTGTCAATTCCTCTAAAGAAAACAAAAACTGTGATGTTAAAATATCCATCACGGATGAAATTGGTGAATACCTCCAAAAACCCATTTTAGATCGGAATTCGTGTCCTCTCGAATTTTGGAAGACACAGAATAAAAACTTTCCTTACATTTTCAAACTTGTACCGAAATTTCTTTTATGTCCTGGAACAAGTGTTCCAAGCGAACGCTTATTCTCAGAAATGAGGAACATTTTCGAAGATAAGAGAAGTTCGTTGGATCCCGAAATGGCCGAAAAAATAGTGTTCATTCATGAAAATGTTTAGTTGTTTTATTTGACTACTCTATAGAATCAGAAATATTTTTGTTTTCATCCTGATGTTATTAATTATGAATTATGTTATGATCCTTTTCGTGAAGAGTATTTTTTATGTTTTCAGCTGTGATAATTATGAATTACGTTCCTTTTCTAGAAGACTTTCATTTTTTAATCTGTGATATTTAGGATTGATATATCATATTTCTAGAAGACTTTTTATTTTTATTATGCAAATAAATTATCAAAATTATCTCCTGTTTTTCTTTCAATTTTCACTTGGAAAAATTCGGCCGAATCGAATTGGAATTCGGCCTAGGCCGGAATTCCGGCCGAGCAGCCGAATCGGCCGGAATTGGTAGTTCGGTTCGGTTTCGGTTGCAGCCCTGTTATTTATTTCATCAACATCACCAATATTGGGGGGGACATTAGAAAATGTGTTCTTTAACAAACCAATACTTCTCAAACGCGTCCAAAAACTACCACGACTTTCATTTCCATCAATATACTTTCCGAAATATCCGATTTTCTCCCTTTTCACCACAGCAGTAACTAAATTCCTCAGTTTTTTTATTATACTTCCAGTCACTACATTGTTTTGTTTTCTTATATTTGGATAATGCATTATTTCTAGTTTTCATCATTTCTTTCAAAGTGTAAGTCAGCAAAGGTGCATAGTTTTTAGTAATTCTGTTCGAAAGGGCGCTTGAATATTAAGCAATGTTATTATGTTTTATGTAAGAAACTCAACCTTTGCGTCGACTGTCACCTTATCATATATATTGTTCCAAGGTATTGACGAGAGATCTGATTTAAAGCAAAGAGAAAGAATATTGGGCATGCCCTCAGGGTTCTGATTTAAATTTAAATTTAAAACATAAAATAAACATTCTTCAAAAAACGTAACGAATAAATTTTCATATTATTCAAAAAGTAAAAAACAATCAGTCAATTTATAGCTATCATTAGTAGTATTATTGCAGATAAAATAACAAAGTAAATATAAAATAAAAATGAAATATCACACCAAGTTGCAGGATGGGCTCCTATTCCAACATGAATGCGAAATTCGAACGCAAGAGTGTTGGAATTGCCTTCTGCAACGGTATTAGACGATATTTTCTCTATTTCAGTCAAGCTTTGTGAAATATTGTCGAAATTCAATGAAAAATTCAAATTATACATCCTAGTGACTTTTGTATCTTGGCAGTTGGTGACTTTTACGAAAGTTGACAGATTACGGAATTTGAATTTGAATCGTAAGTTTTGAATTTTCAATTAATTTAAAATTACGCATTAAATTCATGAATTATGTGTGACGAAATCGATTTAACACCACCTGAATTAAGAGGAATTGCGACTTATGCAGCAAATCATTTAACTATATCCAAATTATACATTATATTGACAATTATTGACGTTTGTTGAAATTTGATAGGATTAGAAGGCAGTAGAGACAACCACAAAACGAAAAATATAACTTGATAACGATGCTGTAATGAGTTCATTACAGCACTGTTTTTAGAACTGTAATGATCTCATTACGATACTGAAATAGAGAAAAAAATTACTCAAATTCCGAGCGTCTCCCTAAGTATAGGTACTTCTTACTATTCCTAATATCGAATTCATTTTGTTTGAAATAGTTCGATTTTTTAACTTCATCATCGATTTCGCGCAAGATCTGAGAATGGTTAGTTTCACATTAAGACCAATTTTTATCTAAATTATTCATTCGGGTTTCACAGTTAATCAACGTCATTTTTGAGGCACCATCTTTTTTTAAATTGGTATAAGACTTCGTTATTCTAGCAGCTAAAGATTGTTGTTCAAGTAATAAATGGCTAATTCCGTTTGATAAATAAGTAATCAAAACAAGAGATAAAGTAAGAAAATATAGTGAAGCAAAAGCAGCACCTAAATATTCAGCCTGATGAGAAAAGCAATAAACAATCATATAATTTACAGCAAATATACGAAAGTTTTAAACTTTCAAGCAAATAGCGGGAAAATATAAATGGCAAGCAAGTATTAACACAAATTTCACAAATCTGATGAATAAATCTGAATTTAATATTCAATTCAGCAAAAAAATGCAATCATATATTGAATTTAAAACATAAATATCCGAGATAAACAAAAGGACTATCTATTATTTAACGTTTCGCAAATGAAAGTAAATTCTTCTAAATATAGGTACGAAAGTTTTGAACTTTCAAGCAAATAAAAAGAAAAAATAAATTGCAAGCAAGCATTAACAAATATTTAATGAATAGTTGGAATTCAGATTCAATTCAGCAAAATAAATGAAATCATATGTTGAATTTAAAACAAAAACAACAAAAACTATCTAGTCCACAACTTTTCGTAAAAGGATACTTTCCTCTGATCTTCAGCAATAATCAGGAAAAATTCACATTAAACTTGAGCAGTAAGAAAATATTCAAAATGTTATTTTATTCATTCACATATTATCTTCGAAGAATATGAAACACAGAATCCTAGATAAGACGATGGAAAGTTGGTTACCTTGTGTTCGATGATGAGGTAGGTTCTTGGCGGATCCACCAAAATATGTTATATTTCTCCCTAGAGTATTCACCCAATTTCTGATCAGGAAATTAGTCTAAATAGTTGAAGAATAGTACTCTCGATTTGTAGATGTGATATTTCCGACGAAACCAACAAGCATATGAACTTTGAATTCCACCATCAGTGAAATCGCTGTACAGGTCGAGTTGATCACTTGACGGGCTAATCGACCATATAACTTTCTTGAATTCTTCAGGGAAAATTCCGTCAATCCACAGCAAACTTCAAAATTCGGCACGACTGGACCACTAAGTGTTAGCAACGTACTTAATTCGTCCAATATTTGAGCAATGGACAGTAGAAGGATTAATATTCAGCGAAGAAAGCAAATAATTCCAACTCATAATGTTTATTACATTACATATTATCTCTTTCTCGTCTCATATATATATATATATATATATATATATATATATATATATATATATATATATATATATATATATATATATATATATATATATATATATATTCTTTTGAGAAAGAGCAATACAAAATATTAATTTCAAACAATGCTATACATTAATTTAGAAAAAAACCCATATGGTGAGATTCCTCCGCTCTTAGCATGCGTTATGAAAACATGTATTCATTCTACTGAAAGGAGAGAAAATTAAATATTTTCCGTTTTTTTACTAAACAGGATATCTAATCCAATTCGATTTAAATCGCAGGAAAGCAATCACTAAACGCAATATCCTCAGTCATACCTCTCAAATATTTGATCCCTTAGAATTAGTATCTCCTGTTACTATTTTGGCAGAAATTATTATACAAAAATCGTGGAGTTTGTAGGTCTCTTGGGATGAAAAACTGCCATCTAACATCAGCAAAATGTGGTTGACATTAAAACATGACCTAAAAATTATGGGAAGCCGGCGTAAGATCGGTAAAATATCACCTTAAAAGAATAGTGGGTAACACCGCGCTAACATTTGAGGAACTTTGTACACTAAGCAGAGAAATAGAATCTTGCCTCAATAGTACACCTCTTTATGCCCTTTCCACTGATCCTGATAACCCTTCTCCTTTAAGACCTGCTCATTTCCTCATTGGAGACAGATTGACTTTTGTCCCAGATCACAACTGGTCATCAATCCAAATTAATCGACTCGAACATTTTTGGTCGAGGTGGTCTAAAGAATATATTACCAACTTACAAGTTCGTACCAAGTGGAAAGAAAATCCCCCTCAACTACTGAAAAGTGAAAAATGGCACACTGGTACTGATTAGAGAAGATGGACTACCTCCGTTGAAATGGCTCATGGGTACAGTTGTTGAAATTTTTCCCGGAGCAGATGGCGCTATACGTACTGCAACTGGGAAGACAGTAATGGTGGATTTATGCACCAGTCCTAAGAACTAAGACTAAACCTAAGAACTAAGACTAAAATAAGAAATAAGAATTGAACGCTAACAAATCAATGAGGGCGTTTATGCACGTTTCCTAAGAACTAAGAACTAACACTAGCAGGCCAACTATTAACTAAGAACTAAGGGTTCAGGTAAAATATAGAAGTGCGCGTGCGCCGCATAGAATCTCAGTATTAACAAGTACCAGTTTCTATCATTTTACGTTCTTTATTCGTGTTTATTGATGAAAAGTATTAGGTCTTTTTGAAAAAATTAAATTTGATTTTTTCACAATAAATATCAATGTCAAACATCAAAGTATAGAACACATTAATAGAAAGTAGTTCGAGCACGTGCGCATGCCTTAACTAAGATCTAACAAGAGAGTACATAAACGCCATTGAATTCTTAGGTTTAGTTCTTAGGTACGGTGCATAAATCTACCAAAGGCCAACAAGTAAACTCTGCCCTCTTCCCCTGCCTGAAGAAGAAACCATCGAAGGGGCTTTTCAAAGTGGGCGCTATGTTCAAGCAGTTCCGAACGTAAGCGAATTCTACCGTAAAAGGACAGGAAGGGATGATCAATACTCTTTAAAACCTGGTTGTATGAAGTAAATCAAAAATCAACCCTCTTGCATTTTATGCTTCAAACTTACAGTTAATGTTTTTCATTTGCTAATATCGATCTAACATTACCCTGTTTATATTTAGGGTATTTCTGCTTATATTAGGTTCAATATTTTATTGTATATATATTTATTTATTTGTTATTGCAATATAAATTTAGTGTAACGTCCAGTGTTTGTTTCAACTATTTAAGGTTTTTTCTAATACCCAAAACCATATAGTCCACTAAATTGTTTTTGTGGACAAACCAGCGTTAACATCAGGAAATATTGTCGCAATTCAATGAAAAATTCAGATCAAACATCCTAGTGACATTTGTATTGTACCTTGGCAGTTGGGTGACTGTTACGAAAATTGATAGATTACGGAATAAATTACGAATTAAATTCGTGAATTATATCTGACGAAATCGATTCAACATCAACAGAATTAAGAGAAATTGCGAATAATGCCGCAAATCATTTCAGTAAATCCAAAATATATTACATTGACTATTGACTTATGTTAAATTTCGATAGGATTGGTAGTCTGGGTAGACAGTCACAAAACGAAAAATATAACTGAAAACAATGCTGTAATGAGTTCATTACAATGCTGAAATAGAGCAATAATTGAATGTACCAAAGATTGGTAAATTACAGGCTGAAGGACCCTTGGCCAATTACATATGCAATAAAGTTCTGTTATTACTATTATTATTATAATCCTAACGGGAATACTTTCTCTATCTCTAACAGCTATTAGAACTCCACATCCTCTAATTTTTTTACTTGTTAATGCATCTCTATCTTTCCGAAATATTCTGAAATTATTAAGACCCAAATCCTTATTCACAATATCATCAGAAAGCCAAGTTTCTGTAAAAAATATAATATCAATAATGTATAGTATATTGCTACCGACTAAGAAAGTTCTACCAATTTAGTTCTTAGATCTCGCACATTTTGATAATAACAGATAAACTGATGGAGAACCTTATCATTTTCACTAATATAATAGGATAATATATGTATATTTTTGATTACTAAACTAGAGAGCAAAAACTGACTTTCTGATATTTAGTCACTATAGTGAGTCGAGGTCAAGAAATGGCCTCAGTTAAACATTTTCCGACCAAACCTCGGGATTCATCAATTCTTCCAAAGTCAGATCATAGCTTTCCAACTCGAAGGATTTTCGGGATTTTTTCTGATTTCAAGTCGAAACATAATATATCTTTGGAAGGCCAGACTCCCTTCGCAAAGGACCTGCTATCCAAATCCAGTTTCTTCGTTTGAGTTCTGGCGCAGGTTGAATTTTCTGGTCGGGCTTCTCCTTACCCTTCAGTGTTGTATTCGCTGTGGTATCACCTCTGGATAGTACAGGTTTGGGCAATTCTTGCCTCTTCTCGATAATTTTTGTATTTCTGCCATCTTTTTGAAGAAAATATGGGAAGGAATCCTCTCGTTCTCTAGTACCAACCTTTTCTGGGTTTCTAGTGAGTTCTTCTGATAATATTCGGAGTGTACTAATCAATCTATCGGGATTTTTATATTCTTCAGATGACAATAACTAAAAAAGATCCTTGTTACTTTCTTTCAAAGTTAATACAGTGGATTCTCGTTAACTCGAAACACCACGGGACCAAGATTTTTCGTCGAGTTACGTATAGTTCGAAATAAGCGTACTTCGAGTTTTACAGGTCATTCATAATTAAATTCGACTTACAGAGGTAATGAGATATAGAGGAAAACCGAGAGGTAAACCAAATGGTAATTCGAGTTATAGAGGTAAGTAATAGTGATATTTATTCTCTATAATAGGAGTAGATCGAACATATTTGATGAATTTACTGGAAAATGAATTGAAAATAGAAAATTTCACAATGAAATAGATCAACGTGTCTTTGTGTTGACAGAAGCCAATTGACAAATTCTGAATACTCAGAAGAGTATTAACTCTTCTGACGTTTTGAAGTGTTATTGTTCGTTGCTTTTTTTTGCAGAATTTTTCTCAACCTAACGAATTATTGCAATGATTTCGCAAATTTTCGAGCTAGTTTCAGAAATTGAGAGTGAAAGCTCTAAATAAGTTTTTCGTAAAAATTCCAATCTTCTGAAAGGTCTCTTAGGGGCTAGAAGAGTCGGGATCAAAAACATTGAACAAAAAATGTATTTCCTACAGCCTTACATAACTAAACAACGAACAGAGCAAAACTTTATAAAACCTAAATATGCAATTATTGCATAATCAAATACGCTCGATTCACCGACACCGTTATATGCATGGAAATTTTCTCGGCTTAGACAGGTTTTTCCAAGGGGATTGAAAATAATTCGAGTTATCGAGGATTTCGAGTTAACGAGGTTCGAGTTAACGAGAGTCTATGTATTCCATTCCTTACTGAAATGAACTTTCCATCCAATTCATTCATTGAAGTCTTCATTTGATCCTATTTAACTTTTTCTTGACGATTTCCACTTTTTATCTAATCTTGATTGAACAGTCTCCTGATTTGGATCTACTGGGTATAGTTTCGATTTTACTTTATCCGAGCAATTATCGTAAAAGAAATGAACATTTTTGGACTCCAAGATACTTTTATAAGTGGCGTCTTTTATTATGACACATTGAATATGATATTCCATTTTGCAGAAATTGATATTCCATTTTATGGCTTTCACATTGACTTGACTATGAAATTATCTTGACAAGCAGCACAAGATTTTGACATTGTGTTGTATTCTCACCTTTTGTTGACTCGTAGACTATGTTGTTTATAAAAAGAGGAAACCTATCAACAAACAGAAATCCACAAAAATACAGTGTATCAAATGATCAATGACCACCCAAACCTGAAACTGATCTAGTATACTTCCTTGTGTAAATCTCAAAATTGTTTTTAAATTTCACTAATAAACTCGAAAAATATCGCCGCGAACATAATCGATGATGCTTATAAGAGAGGTTGAACCCCCCTAAACTACCCCCATTGGCTACGCCCATGGGATCTGAGATATACAAAATACTGAGCAGGTGGTAGACATTCATGTCACAAAAATTTTTTCAGAATATCAGATTGATAATAGTGTTAAAGAAGTCCGTGATATTTTATTGAATATTGAAAAGCATTCAACTTCCAGATTATTGAGAAGAGAAAAGGAGGGGATTAGTTTGACAGTATAATCTCCAGGAGCAAAATACCTAACTTGCTACACTTTTTGGAATTGTGTAATCTGTCTTACACTATTTAATGAATGTTTGAAATATGGATGCTGGATATGTAGCACTTTCCGTAAGGAATATTTAATTTCAAATTTGATTAGGGTAAAAAATAACTCAAAACTTCAAAATCTGCAGATTGGATATCTCTCGAAGATAATTCATTCATTCGAGTGATGAATTAGTTGAGTTAACAATTGTGAAATAGAATTAATCACAATAATACAAAAATTTTCTTCAAGAATAATGTATACTTAGGTATCTATTTAATGAATATCTATTTTGGTCAAATATTCCAATTGCTTCTATAAATTATGAATTGTAAATTTGGATATTTCTCTGTAGCTTACTGAGCAAATTTTCAGAATAATTTCCATATCAATTTTTATCATTTTTTTAAATCAATATAATTATATTGTGAGAACTATCATTTTATAGCCCGCTATCTGGGCAGCTCTTATTTTCGAAGCTGTAATGTTCATATTTTACAATAAAATCTACGCTTTTACTAAACATGAAATTAGAAGCTTCAATAATACAATGAAATTATTAAAATTCATTACAAAAATGGTGAAAATTTGGTTGTGGCAGATAGCAAAACTAAAGCACTTTTGGGTCGTCTTGAAGCATCTTCTTGCCTGGTAAAAGTGAAACTGGTGGAAAAATTCAAGCTGTGTGGGTCGCTCAAGAACAACTGACAATATTGCTGCTGCAGCCCGTAGTGCTTCCGAAGTATGGTACAACTCTTACGGTGAATGGATTGCTCTACCGAGCTACGATCAATGTTTTTTTTATGACCGGAATTGGAAAATATTGATATGGACGACGTTTATTTTCAACAAGGCGACACTTCGTGCTACACAAGTAACGAAACAATAGCAATATTGCAATGAAAGTTTTCTTACCGTGTTATTTCTCGAAGAGGTGATCACAATTGACCAGTGACCACCGAGATCTTGTGATTCAATACCTTTAAACTTTTTTATTTGGGGTCATGCGAATGCTTTACAATCGATTCAAGACCTTGAAGATGAAATTCATCATGGAAAATTGTATTTGGTGGTGCAACCGTAGCCGTGGCGGCCATTTGGCTGATAACGTTTTCTATCGTTAATGGCATACCTTACCTTCCTCCTTACAATGAAATAAACATCCATTGATTTCTCTTATACATATACCTACTCGTTTTTTTATATCAAAATGAAAACTCTTATTGTAAAACACTTTAGAAAGCAGGGCATCTCTATTATTTCACTAATATTTTTGACGATTGATTCAAGCACGAAATTTAACACGTTTAACGCCATGTGAGTCATATTTGTCTCACGTTGTATTCGTTTAGAGGTTGCGTGAATTGAATATAACTAATAAAAAATAATTATAACAATATCAAATGAATAATGTCTTGTGTATAAAGTCACTTAAGGATCTTATTAAGTTCTTTATTAAATTTGGCCTAGCTTTCGGTCATTTACTTGGCCATCTTTAGGGCAAATTAATCTGAACCCAACAATGAAAAATTAGGCAGAACCATAACAATGAGAGTCACCTTTTAATAAAACTTCCTAGTCATACAATTAAAATCTCAAAAATGGTAAAATTCACAATTCCTTTCACTTTCAATCTTTCAAATTATAACAATATTGAGTTGCGAAAAGAAAATTTCAATGAAAGTCCTCAGTTTTTTAATCTATCGTTTTATTCAAATATTTTATTCGAATCATTTTTATATCTGACTGGCCCAAGTCCCTGAATAACAAATGGGATTTGCGCAGTGACAATCACTATTAACAAATTATATAAAATTAAATTAATGTACAGATTGTATATAAAATGCCCAGTTACTATTAGGATATTGAAAAGTACCTAAAAGAGAAGAAATAAAATAACAAAATGAAGTAACCAGACAAAATCTGGTTATCCCAAAAATAAATAAAACAGATCAATATACAGATCTAAACATAAATTATATTGCACTGCTCATTTTCTTAATATTCACAGATTGATAGAAAAAGTGGGTTCTAGTCTTTCTGGAACCATATCACCATTTCTTTATTTTTACTGGCCAACTAAATTAGTGATGAATATATTATTTCGGAGCAGTACTTCTTTATATAAGATTTTTCCTTTCTTTAAATAATATATACATCTTTCAAGGAAATGAAGAACGAACGAATATTTGTCACAGATAAAACATTAATTCTTCCTAATAATATAGTTATTTACAAACTAATACCAACATGGTATTGCGTTGAGAAAGGTTACATATACACATTGCATTTCCTATGATTGCTAACAACCGAGGAGCATCTACAAAAGTAAAGAATAAAAGGATACAACTGACTTGAAAAAATAACGAGGTTCAGTACATTACATATGGAATGTAAGTAGTGTAGTGACTCTTTGCTTGCCCGAAAGATGAAAGCATCACTACAGTAGAAAAGGCATAAGAGCAAAAGTCTGTTATGTAATGATACCTAGGTATCTAGGTACTTCAAAAATGAACAACTATGTTCCCAAATAGAACAAAAGATACTTGAAAATACTCAAGATTTATTGACTATCATTTGTATCCTCCGTTCTTCTATATATATAGATTAAACCTTCGTGGTCAAGTCTAAGGGTGAAGGCCTTAGTAAAGTCATTTCTTTAACTTCCGTATCACAATCGCTCTCATCGTCCCTTTCGCTACTCTCTCGAACATCCATTATTGCCGACCTAGAAATTTCACTTCTTGCTGGGGATGATCCACTATCACTGTTGGATTTCATACTCAAGTCAATGGGAGTGACTTGTGTTGGCGAAACTCTGGGTGAGGAATTTTCTATTTCTTCGGGCGTGGGTGTCCTTTGAGACTGAAGGATCGCATCCAGGTAAACACGTTTGCTGAATGCTTCTGTGTTTAGGTTTTGCATCATCCTGTTGTTGTTGGAAGGTTGGGTCGGTTGTAGCAGTCCGTGATAAAAATGGGAGTAAGGTGAGGGTATGAGTAAGGGAGGGGGTAAAAAAGGTGGAGGAATTAGACCCTGGAAGAGAGGTAATCTTCTGGCATCACTATTTTCTAGCGAAGAGTCAGAATTGTGTGATTCTGGCGAGCTGACCGATGGAGATGCTGAATTTTTGTATTCATCCAGACCTAAGAGCATAAGCTCTTCTTTTGTTTTTATGTGTAGGAACGGCGGGGGAAAATGTTGGCTGCTAAGCATATTTAGGCCAAAATTAGAGTGAGGTGGCGGAGGCGGGGTTTTCTCAGGTGGTCGGATGCCTGGCATAGAAGTATAGTTGTTCTGGCTCTGTTGAAGTTGCTTTTGTTGTTGGTCTTGTAGAAGGCAATGGATTTTGAACCAGTTGGATCTTCTGCCGTACCTAGATCCACTCTTGGACATTCCCACTAGGACGCATTTTCTCAGTCTACAAGATTTACAGGCTGTCCTGTTTTTCTTATTTATTACGCATTCTCCGTTATTCTTGCAATCCGATATCGAACTCATGTTGTTGTAGGATCGGCCAAAAAATGACTGAAACAAAAAACGAATAATTAGAAAAGCTATTTTGAATTTATCGAAGTCATATTCAACAGAGGAATAAGTAGTCGTGAACGAAAAGCGAATTATTAAATTTTTATATTTCTTAATATTTGCATAATTCTTGGTTTTAGGTTTTATTGTATTATGATGAATTATAACATAAATTGCAATGCAGATGCTGGGTTTCTTAATGCAACGTATCGACATAAATTTTCACACAGGCTTAGGAGAGTTGGCATAGAAAACATTGAACATGAACATAAAAATTGTGACATTTTGAAGGGATACTAGACAGAACATTCATCAACATTATGTGTTTAATAATCTCTTCAACTGTAGTTTTATGTTAGGTAGGTATGTACATAAAAAATATTTACGGAACTTTTGGAATGATAAACCCCAAACAGCTATTTGCTTTATGGTGGTTCTCTGCTAATCCGAGGGTTGACGACGAAGGCTGCGTAGTTCACAGAAGAACGGCGCCGGTTGGTATATAAATCCGTTCTACGGTCAAGTAACAACTTCGAGAAATTCTAACGTATTTATAATAAATACCTAATACTAAACATGTCAAAAGATACAGAAATTATTGACCTACACAAAGAATCGAATATAGTTACCTTGGAACGTATTATTAAAAAATGAAGACGTTCATACTTTCTCCATACAACAATAAAAATGTTTAAAAACTCTAATTTCAAAGATTACTGAGAACGTCTCGGACCTCGCCAAAGCTTCTTTACATATAGTTGCATATGATTTACTGGAGTCAGCAAGATCATTTTATGTTAATAAAATTTTGACGAATTGAGGCATATTTGTTAAATAGTTCCATAAAATACAATAATCACATTTTACAATGAAAATTCTCGTCTTGCTTTAAATTCACAGGTGAAAATTTTGACATGACCTTTGCATTGGAACAAAAGAAAGAAACGGAGCTTGTTGGTGCAATTTTTCCCTCATTCTGCATAAGTGTAAATCGTTGGACTAACTACTGATCCATCAGAGAATCAAATATGATTATGTGAAATTAGCGGACGATTATACAGTTGGTCGACCGCGAGGTGGATGCGGGAAAGAACCGCGTGCCGTACAGGCTAGCCAACTCAAGCATGATGTGATTTCATCACTGGTGACTTCCGACCCAATGCTCCAAATGACTGACGACCCTTGAAAAGCCGCCTTAGGTGAATGGACTGCTGCGTAACAAGACATTGAACAGCACCAGTGATTAGAAACGTCGTTTACTACGGTTTGTTCAATGAAAATTCGGAAGATTTTCTAATGATTCTCATGAAAAGTTCAAGAAAATAGAACGTTGCATTGAACATAAACGTCAAGTCAAAAAGACGCAACAGATGAGTTATGTTTTATTCAACATGAAGAAGTTTTACATTCGTTATGATATAGAAGGTGCGTCTCATCTCATAAACCCCATGAGAGGGCTTCATTTACTTTACGAAACATTATTTTATTGGAGAGACCCATATTGAATATAAGAAATGAATATGAATATTATAAATTCGACTTTATTTGTCACCATTGTCAATTTTTCAATACCTTTGCTGTAAAATGGATTTTTGTTTTTGAAATAGGCTTCTACCCCGGAAATCACTACTTCATTGAAATCATATTTCTTTCCTTGAAGCATTCTTTTGAGGTCTGCAAAAATTCAGTACCTAATCACTTGGAACCAGATCTGGAGAATAAGCTGGGTGGTCAAGCAGTTGGAAGTGCAATTCGTTCAATTTGACCATGGTTTTCATTGATATTTGACAAGAATGTCTGAGAAGTTTTTTCTTACAAATGTAAGGCGTTTTTTTTCTGCATTCACTGTTGTTTCACTTTTGTCAAAATCAATGAACAATATAGCATTTCAGTATTTACATCCCAAAATACGGTTGTCATGACCTTGTCAGGTGATGTTTGAGATTTTAGTCGCTTTGGAAGGCTTTCAAGGCAACTGCTTTCTAATAAGCTGATTCTCTCTTTCAGTCAGGAGTGTAGTGATCAACCAATGTTTCATCTACATATTCTATATCTACATATCGTTGAAAATTCTGTTTATTTCGTTTAAAAAGCCAAATCTCGTTTGAAATCGACGATGCGTAATTGCTTTTGATTAGCGGCGAGCAAGCACTGTATACTCATTTCGAACAAAGCTCACTGATGTACAGGGTGATAAACCCAATTCTCTCGAAAATGACCGTATATTTCTTTATTCCAAGTTGACCTGAGATGCGTGTATTTTCACCCATTAAATAATAACAAATATTGCGTCACATAACCTTAAAAATCTCGATCCAGAAATGTTGACACGTATCTTTTGAAGCTTGGTATTAAACTACAAAAAAAAGTGGTCCTGTTTGCTCCAGGCCCAGAACTTATTGAGTAACGTTGTATCAGCTACAGATGTAAACAGATACTCGATTTCACCATAGCGGATCAGATTTTTATCAGAAAAGCTTTCGAAATTACCAATGTACTTTCGTAGAAAATCGTAAATAACTTCTAAATGGACTCTTCAGCAGAAGACAAATATTTCCCATGTAAATAGACAGTAATGTATTAGCACGACAATTTCACTTTTATTATCATTTGGGATTGTTGAAATCTTATGCAACCTTCTATCTGTTTCCTAGTCAGGAAATAAATTGAACTAACGAAACTTTCGAATCATGTATTTGTGACTTCGTTCAATAAAATACTCCAAAAATTTTGTTCGAGAATGAAACAAACAAAAAGTCTTATGAATAAAAAAGTCGGTATTTGCGTTTTTTCGTACTACTTTACCTATGTAGGCGAGAAATAGACCAATTCGTTCATTAGATCAGGAATAGGTATTTATGATTTCATGACGTAAGAAAGTTTAAGTGAAAGAAAGTAATATGTTAATGGTAATAAAACATCTCGTAGTTTATTATGTGTATGTAATGTAATAATAATGGTACCTACCGAGATGCAGCTAAACAGGGTAAAATTACCCTTCTCTTTTTCATTACTACCATAATTTGTAAGACTACGTTTGAATATTTTCTCAATCGCAATTAATGCCTCTTTATTGAAGGGAGAACCTGACAAATCGAAGTGAACGATGACATATTGTCATAACTTCTCAGAAAGGAAAAATTTTTATTATTAATTGTTCACAATTTTTGAATATTGAGCCGATGATAGTGTTTAACGATTGGATTCGACTCACTTATAAAGAATTCCAAGTTAAAATCAATTCTGCTCGTCTGCCACATTCATGATGGCTCTCGAAAGAATAATACTTAAAATTTTCAGAAAAATTCAGCAACCTGTGTAGTGTACACGGAAAAAATAATCAAGTTATTCGCATTTTATAATTTGCTGAATTACAAAATATCTTTTCGGATCAATTTTTTTCGGTTATTTGCAGTGAAGGTCGAAAAAACCAAGATGCAAGAAGAACTGAATTTTCACTGGATGTTGTGTTCATGACAAGAAGACGCACTATCAATCATTAAAAAATTTTTAAAACTTCAACAAAAACGTTTCATTCGAAATATACAAATTTGGATGGAGAATGTCCTTCTTCTTTTATGATTTAGCGAAGAAATACATATATCTAATTTCATATATCGAAAGAGAAAAAAACGAAGAACCTTTCAAGCATGCATTTATGAATTTTATATGCTTTTCCGTTCCCTGAAGAAAATTATTCAAAAAAAAAGCATAAATGACATTGTTTTTAAGTAGGGATCACGATATGCTTTCATATTATGTCACATCAGACCAGGAAGATTTGACTTGTGTTCAGAATACTAATTGAGTAGGTATCAGAAACTTAGATACGAGAATTCGTGAAAAAATTACATTATATCAATTCGAATATGTCTGAAAACGTTTTTGAACTAACGTTTTTACTTTTCTCGTGTTTTCAACGATAGTTATAGTTCTTCCACCAACAAGTTCTTTAGGTTCTATCACAAGTTGGATCTAAATATTCATTGATCATTACGAGTTTACCTAGTTCTATATGAAAAAGAGTTTTTGCCATTCAACTGCAAACCCTAGTAAAACCTTTCTGTCATTCTCGATTATTCTCTATATTGTTTATTGTAGAAATACTACTAAAGCTAATATTAAACATATCTATGTTTATAATATTCGCTTTAGCAGGATTTCTCTTCAATGCATTGGTGAGCATAGTAGCTTGCTCAAGAGTTGACATGATGGACGCGCAAGTAATCGTAGTTGCTTAAATGCGAACCTAATTGCATGTTTGACGAAAAAACATTTAGTGCAAGATTGATTGCATGATGTGTTTCATTTTGGAACATTAAGTTGACTTGTGAATAAACTAGAATGGATATTAAAATATGGGTACTAAATATGTAGATTCAGCTACTGGGGAGATAGAAAAATTAAAATATAATAATCGCATACTGATATGACTGTTTGTGATCACTGTTTTCTATGAGAAATTAATGCAGAGACGTAAGGTAAGCACCGAATTCAATTGACGTTAATTGAAATGAAATATGAGTCGGTAAAGGTGATTGTTGCGTTGTTAATTGACTCATAAGTATTCAATTCAACACATAATGAATCAATATTTGAACGTGTAGTACTAAAAGTAAAACTTATTTTTTCGAGAATTGAATTCAGAATTGGAATAACCTTTTTCGTATAGAAGTTTACATAGTTTCTTATTATATGAAACCACTATATACGTTATACCTAGTTCGGTTTTATTCTCCGTCTACAAAAAAGACTATTTTCGGTATAGTTCATACGCGGAGATACTAACTATAGTCTCCGCATATTTCTCGTCGATGCGAGATATTATAAAAACAAGAGAACGAAATCGCATCAACTGTTTTGAACCCAACTGATTCAGATCTCTGTAGTTTTAGGTAGTATTTAGATAGATTTTCATCAGATTCAGATCTCAGGGGTTTTAGGTAGTATTTAGATAGATTTTCTGATGGTTGAAATATAATAGTTCTTTCCTTTACATAATATCGTACAGCAAAAGTCCGTTCTATTCACGCGATATACTTTACGTACTCGATCAAAACTGGGGGATTGTGACACATTTACAAAATCGTATTGGCGACATCGGTAATTGTTTTAATCATTAACCTGTTTTTATATTGCAAAAACAAATCCACTATGTTAAAATGACTACGCTAATCCATTAATGTATAATAATGACAGTTCGATACATACACACTTATCATTTGTTTCATAATGGGATATCATGCAATGCAGTAACGATGAGTACAGAATTTTAAAGGAAGCTAGAACAGGGACGGGTTAAGTGATTAGAAACGTCTCATCAATGGATAGGAGTTTGACTAAGCATCAATGTTTTTTCTACAACAAGGAACACTCAACTCAACCTGATTCATTTAGGTACTAGTGATTATACGGCTCTTTTTTCATGAAAAACAATAATGAACTAATTTTGCATTGATTTAATTTTCAATTTCATTTATTAGTTACATCCAATAATAAATCTTGAAAATCATTCATATTAGACTATCACTAAACACTCGCTGCTTACACTTTGAGCAAAGAAGAATTCTGACACAAATGAAGAAATGCTATCAATTCTTCAACGCTCGCTGAAATTCCTATGGAATCACATATCGATCTGATGAATATACCCATATCAATTTATAGAAAATTCAAATAATTGAAATTGAAATACTGAAGTCCCTAGAACTTTACATTTGCAACCGTATAATGATTCTGCATCCAGATGAACTGAAATTTTTATGGACCCACTTATGCCTAATCCTATACCAAACATCATTGAAATCGTAAAAGTAGAACGTGAGATATGGAAATCCCCAATCAAAGTGAAATCTATACATGGACATTATGTCTTTATTTTATTATGCGTTCAATATCTGAGAACTATTCGAAATATTCTTGAAATTTTGTATGCATCGAATAATTAGTTATTGGAAAATTTAGCTTTTTAGCAAGCGTCATTGGGTGCAGTCAATATCCAAAAGGAGACCGTCGGCGTCGGTTATACCATTTAAAAGACTACTAAGACAACAGCAGTTACGCGAAATTGATTTCGAAACAAGATATGATAAAGTGATTGGCAATTATTGCTCTATAACTATAAATGTTTTAGATAGATTTGAATTCTCTTCAATAAATTCTTGTTTTTGAAGTTTAGTTAACTTGATTTTTGTAGTCTATTTTATAGTCAAATATTCGAAATATGACAAAGGTCCTCCTAAGTTTATATCCTTTTCCCGAGCCTTTTTCTATTTCATTATTCTGCATATGTAACAATTAAGTAGCCATTTTTTTAATATCAATAAATTGCATCATTAAACAACATCAAACGAGATAATATTGATTAAATTTTCACCCAAAAGTTCAGAACTGTAAAACCTCTAAAAGGTATCTCAGACACTTATTGTGTATTTTTCGAAAATTTATAGGTGAACCTTAAAAAGCCATTATATACTATAATTATTCTACTAAAAAACTGCACTTCACTGAATGTCGAAGAGAATAATAGTGTGAAATAGTGTTTTGTGCACCAAAAGGGGAAAGTCCAACTTTTCCCACGAGTGTGGAAGTTTGTGGCACGAGCCAACACACGAGTGAGAAAAGGACTTTCTCTAAATGTTGCACACTATACTTTTCGTACAATTGCACAAATTTAAATAATTCGTGTAATATACCTAATTCCATTCAAAATGGCCTTCGTTGACAGTATCTGTTCATTCATAGCTTCTCAAAAACCCAATTTCATTGGTCTACCAAGCGAGGTGTGGGCAAAGTGCCGTGTGGAATATTATTTATCACAGTATGAGCAATCAGTACACACATAGTGTCGATATTGAATAAGAATGAAGAATACGATACTTTCCTTAACAGTTGTAGAAAAAGGCAATTCCGAAACAAAAGAGTAAATTTTCCAACTGAATCGATCTGGCCTTTCGACCGTTTATGTTCATCTTTGATTTACAACCACTCGGGGCGATCTCGATCATCCCATCCTTCATTATAGAAAATAATTACTTCTAATAAAAGCCCGAGGAATAATAAGACACATAACAATTCATAACGGATGTATTTCCAAACGCTTCAAAGATTCATCTCGTCTTTATGTAAAAAAGTACTCTAAATCAAAACACTCCGCCTAACGTGCGCGTTACGTTAAGATATTTCAATTTCGGAATCGTACTCGCGTGAAAATAGGCCTAAATAAGAAAGCACCTTACTAATTGAATAAACACAATGAACTCTGTCATTCAAACCGCACGGTCGACGGAACAGACCCGGTGTTCAATCGAGCCGACTCAAGACTCGCCAAAGCTGCAACGTTTTGATAAAACTTACTATTTTCTTTTCTTTTGATTTCATTTTGATTTTAATGAGTGATTTTTGTTTTTGTCGCAACTTCAGAAAACATAATACGTTTGGTGTTTGCGAGGCGATACCAGAAAAGGCGGAAGGACCAGAAGAAATAGTGTTGATAGTTTTCCAATTTTAGAGATGACTCCAATGATTGTTCACTCACGATTGACGTAATTCGTCTTGATTTATTTCACGACTTTTTCTTGAAGGTGCAATTTCGATCACGATGTGTTTATAAATTGCTGAATGCTGAATATCTTCAAGCTTTTCCATGAAGGAGATGTATGTTCAATAACTGAGACGCGACAAAAGAAGCTTCTTGGTATGACTCAATCTAAATTAAAGTATTAAGTTTTTTATTTACCTTACATCCCTCACAAGTGAAAGCACCAAAATGAAATCCAGCGGCTGGTTCACCGCAAACTTTGCATGTTTGATTCATCTGAAAAAACATATGGTTAGTAACTATAGTGTGACAATATGAATTGAACTAGTAATCAAAATTGGATTCCATTGAAAATTAAATTTAAATGATATATATAAAATTGGCATATCACGCTTCATTATGGCAAAGAATATTACTTTGCTTTCCGTCGGGGTATACTTTTGAAAATTTGGCCTCTTACTTGACTCTTACACGTAATCAATATACCTAATTAAACTCAAAACTAAGAATCTTCGACAAACTATTTTAGTATAACCGAAAATAAACAGAAAAATAACTCATTGGCCTGGAAAAAAGTTTGATTGAATGAATGCAGATATCACTTTTAACAATTAATTGGAAATATTTTTTTAATTAACCTTCTATTCTCAAAATACATACAATAATCATGAGCCAGCTCTAGATTAATAAACGTTATTAGTTATTACATATGTTATCTGAGAGAAGAATAATTGTATCCAATTAATTATTAATCCAAGTGAGAAAGAAACCTAATACGTATCTTTACTGAAGACCAATAGATGGCGCGTCAAGTCGAATCCTGAATGATGTGAGGAGACCATAATTGGAATGTATACCTACTCTGTAGGAACGTAAGAGGAGGTATAACAATTAACGATAAGGAATTCGTATCGAATGATTTAAATTTATTTACTGTATAGTTCAGGCCCGATATTCTGTCCGCATGGAGATTTTCTTCAAATAACAATAACTTTTTTATTTTTATCTGGGGCACGAAATTTGGATGCCAAAATCATAGAGGAATATAACGAAACAAAAATAAAAAACCCGTTCTTCTTAAAGTAGGTATAGGTACAAAGTATAATCATAGAACAAATATTTAACAAATATTTTTCATCGTTTTTTGAAATTTCTGTAAAATTCATTTTGAATTCAGATCTTATAACCGTCATTTTATTCCAGGTTTTTCTACGAGTTAATGTATTCTGATGTGTTATAGGTACAGAAAAACGTGTATCATATTTAAATAAAATACTGTTATTATATTTTTTAGTGCATAAGTACATAAACATCTCACCATAACAAACCAACGTTAGAATAGGAATCTGACAAAATCGTTAATTGTTTAAATCTTATCGGCAGAATATATGTTGCAATTTTCACGTTACATTAAAACTCAACATTGAACAAACAATGTATAATCCTTAAAAACTTATTAAAACAAGTACAAACACTTCACGCCAACACTGCAAAACGATACTATTAAAATCCTCAAGAATGAATTTTATGACCGTGATAAGTATAACAGAAAATCTCTCTTGTGTAAATCCTGACACGGTAAGAGACTGCGAAATCAAAAGTGTTATCGGTTTTCGTCTGGCGGAACCATAAAAACTTCCATTCACAATGAATGTTGCACTATTGACCGTCAAAAAAATGGATCAACAAGTGATTTAGTTAAAGATACTAGTAGTGATGGATAAAGCGATTTTCTTCATTAATGAAATTGAAACCTTCAGAATAATTGAAGCAATACTAAAATTTCTAGAAGAATGTCAATTCATATTTCGTCGGCTTACTGCCAAAACCAGATAAATAACATTTTGTTAGTTCAGTGTAAATGAGGTTTTAAAGTTTCTGCCTCCAATAAAACAACTTTATGAAAGAAAACCTTTAATTAGGGAAAAAGTTACATTGATGGTGATGCTGTGAATATAATTAGGAAAATTTGGCAACGAAAATGCACTTAACGCAAAAATGATAAAAAAAGTACTTATCTTGTTTGGGCAGTAAACCGATGATTTGATTAGTTTAATTTTAGTACATTTCCTTTTCTGCAAATACTTGGAAATATTTTATAATTATTACCTGTAATGTTTAAAGGAATAATACATTGTACCATGTGTCAATGGCCTAGTTGTCGAGACACGTTAATTTGAATAAATAAAATCTCGGTACTTTGTAATAAGAAATAATTAATTGGTTATCCCTACTAATGATAATATTGGGTTATCAAAATAGTATATTCAATTTTTAGCACACAGTTTTTTTGTTGTTGTTTTTCGAAGACGTAATTTTTGAGCACTTGTTCACTCAGCAGATCGCTCTACCATTTCGTTATACAATGTCTGTGTTTTTTGCACCCGAAAATGGTCTTAACCGATAAGGTTAGAATTTGGAGACGAAGTCGTGGTCAAATTCAAGGATATCAATATTGGAAAATAAATACCTCATATGTTCGTGATTATAGATATTTATCCAAACTAAAGAAGATTCGAATACAAAAAAAAATGAGGGAAGCTGTGGCGTGAAGTCAGATGCTTTTGAGTGCTTGTTTATTCATGCATCAATTATGCCTTTGAAGACCATATATAGTTATTCAGTATGGACTCATGAATGAACGAAAGCTCAAAAGTTTCTGACTTCAAGGTCAGTGCATTCATTGCCTATTTTTATAGGCAGTGATATTTATGTGGTACGAGTTTCTTATTTATTTGAGTCACATAAATTCGCAATCCAGAGTAAATTTTATCGCCAATTAGTGCAAAAAATTCGAAAAATTACACAATACCTACTCCAGATTAAAATAATTTTGTGTAAATTCTTCAATGACATTGAAAAAGGAGCTTTTCTATAATTAGGTTATGGGTAAGGCTTTGGAATGTTTTTTCAACTTCGATCGGAAGCATAAACAAGAATTTATTGTACCTACATATGTTATGAAAAATGACATTTATCTGACAATTGAATCATTCATATATGATGCTGGTATAAGTGATTGCTGCTTACTCATTGTTATATTAAATTTCAAATGGGCGTTTCGTACATACTCACTTATAACTTAAGCTATTGTATTGATTGATTTTGGATTATAAAATGAGATGAACCTTGAAGAAATTTTAAATAAAATTCATTCCACTTTTCTATCTCCAATTCTGTTGAATCAATATTTAAAATAGCATAACTGCAAGATAGAATTAGTAATATCATACAAAATATCCCATATTTTATAAGATCTAGGTAAATAATGAGTGGATTTCTGATTGCGACGATTAACGAATATATCATATAATTGAAAACATTGTAACATATGAATATGTTGAATTCATTCATAGTGAATCAATTTTCTGATTACATATAATTTGCGGTGATCTCAATTCAAAGTAGCTTTTATTTGAATACGAGTTGAAGTCATTGATTTCCAAGAATTCGCATAAATATATGTGATAAATAGCGCTCTTACAGGTGTGATCTGGTACTATCAACCTCAAGAAAAACCTACATCAGCAATTCTTAGAAGGATATATCATTTGGAAACTATATTATATCCTGGAACATCTTGACCTGTGGTAAACTTCGGAGAATCGAAGGAGGTATTTCTACAAATTGTGGACCAGATCTAGTGATTTACACAACCGTGGGATTCCCAAGGAAATTTTATTCATCAAACTGATTCACAAATCGAAATTTCTAGCTGTAATTAATATTTTATTCGAGTTTCATTATTATTCTCATTTATCTCTGTTTCCATTATGCGGTATCATCAACGAATGAGTATTTTCATATTTTATCGTGATTTTCTTGGTTAGTTATTAATGAATAGAAGAACGAATGCAATCAATTTGTATATGATGTTCTCAATTTTACTATTGGCCATTTTCAAAATTAGTCATTTAAGTATACTATTCGTGGTAACCTTAGTTAATTGTAATACATAACTGAAATTATTCGTTAGTGTTGTAGGTATGCTGAACTCTATTATGAAGGATCATGCAAGCAATAACTTCAGTTCCCTAGTGTATGTACTCTGAAGAATATTTAATTAACATCAATTCTTTATGTTCGTTTCGAGACTAATTAATTATTCGAAATATTCCGGAATTCTAGAGCTTTCATTTGGATCCCAAATCAACAGAATATGCAAATGCAAAGAAGTTTCAAACACCTACTGATTACAACATATGTTATATGTATTTTGAACTACTACGGAATACATTCCAATAAAATTGTATATTGTATTTCTTGATAAATTAGTAAGGAGAAGCAGAGTTTGTATTAGAGTATTAGAAATGAAGTATCATAAATTTCATAAAATATATGATGAATTGATAGAGTGTTTTAAAGAAATTACACGAAAATAATCATTTCGCAACTTCAGACTTTCTATTTTTTCATTGAGTTTTGATAATGATTTATGCCTAGAATTTTTCTCATAAAGTTATTAGCTTAATCATAAGAAAATTGGAATTGATGTCAAGGCTTTGAGGATCATTTAATTTACTTCTTTTGGAAAATCTGAATTAGATTTGATGAAATCCTCCAAATTTGTTTTCTTCACGGATGTAGGTAACAGCTTTCGTTCTCTGTCAGATATGAAAAATCGTTTGGTTAAAATCAATTGCGAAAAAATAACTATAAGTATCTTTTATCGACTTCCATTCTAGGGATCAAAGTAATTCTATTTCGATTGAGACATCAATTAACAAGAAACATGTATTGGTTGACTGTTCATTAGAGGTGATTTTTATAACTTCCTTTTAAATTTATTTAACTAGGTACTATGATTCTGTTGGCTGCTTTGTATAATTTTTTTTAACTTTAATGGAGTTGTGTTAAATTTTTGCAATTCCGAAATGCTTTAATCGATTCTAATAGTAATAATTTATATAGATGAAGAAAGAAGAGATTAACGCAATAATAAATTTTAAGGGTATTAAAATCATACTACATATAAATGAGGAACTCAGGAATTCACTGAAGCCGGGTTTGTAGCTCGTCTGCGTTATTTTTATAATATTGAATACGACAATCTTTTGAATGATAAGATTTCCAGAAAAGGCGTCCAAAATTTTGATCTCAAGATATGCCAATGTGATATAGTAAATCGGAGATCAGGAAAACATATTCAAAATTGAGAGAAATCGAATTCTGTGCAAATTTAGCCTATTCCAAGAAAATAATGAACCAATGTTCCGTGTTCCGGATGTATCACATTATCTACTCAATTAAAGTTTTATCTAATCCTTGTTATATATGTGATTCAATGCTGATTAGACCGAAACAAACGATCTTCATAATTCAATGAAACGTTGATTCGAAACGTCACATACAAATTTCAAAAAAGGAAATATTACACCTTCTTCGAATTCTGGACCTGTAAATGGGTATGGTAATGTTGCATTCGGATGAAAAACTGTCTCGGATTGTACCAATAACTTACGATATTCATCCAAATACGAATTCTAATAAGGCAATTTGTAAGATAATGTTAATTTTCCAAATGTATAGAAACTGTCATTTGTTTAATTTATGTCTGGTCGAGTTGAATTATAAAACGCATTAACATAGATTAGAAATAAGATGGGTCGCGTTCAGAGCCAAAGAATTTTGTTTGTAACGAAAGGGTCAGTTGCCTAAATAATAAATTTCCAGTATTGGACTTCATGTCAATAACCCAGAATAGAAAGTAATTAACTTTTGACCTACGAAATTATGCTGAGGGGACTGATGCGAATCTAGAGATTATATGGTGTCTAATCAAGTTATAAGGTAAATGAATTAACTTTACTAGAAAAAGAGAAACCACATAGTCGGCCTCAAAAAATTAACATCACATTGACCACATTTTTACAGGTACCTGCACCTACGTCATAAAAAATTTTGCAAAGTTAGATAAAAGAGTGGAATTTCCTGACTGAAATATAATATAAATCACAAAATATAAAAGTGTTAACTTTACAATACCTAATAGAGGGTTTCAAATGTATATGCGCAGGATGTGATAGCAAGTCCAAAAATATGAAAAAAAAGTTTTCACTTTACCCTCTAAAATGCACCATTTTCGAGATACAGGGTTGAAATTGAAAAAAAATAATTGTTTTTTGCGAATATCTTTGGAACCTTTTATTGTACAGAAAACATCTTTCGTGAGCATTTTCTAACCATAATAAGCTATGTTTTGTGCGGTTTTTTTTAAGTCCTACTTGGTGAAAGTTTTCAAGGGATAGTAGGTGTTTTTCTCCCAAACTTCTACGCTAATGAAAAAAGTACGGTTTTTGAGACTCCAGTTTGAACTGCCAATGTTTTCTACATAAAAAATATACTTTTGGTCATGCGCTCTAAAGTTGACCGTTTTCGAGGAAAATCAACTTTTATGTTGAAAAACATGGTCTTTGCTGTTAACCTTCTTATAAAAACGCCGAAAACTACAAGTGAACAATTCAAAATTATTTTGTGAAAAACTGAACTGATGCTTATAAAAGCTGTTTTCTGTACAATAAAAGTTTACGGATATATTAGCAAAAATCGATTTTTTTTAAATTTCAACTTAAAATTTTAACTCGAAAATGGTGCATTTTAGAGGGTAGGTTGATAGAAACTGTTTTTTTCAAAAGGAAGAGTAATACTTGTTACAATCTATAAAGTGATGTATACTAGATAATATTATACAACTGAATGAAAAAAGAACTACTTTTAAGTATCTATTATTATTAAACTGAAGATAGTGTTATAGTAAACTGTGTCATACAGAGGTAATGAATTAAATTATAAATTCATTGTTGGGCTTATTAAATACGTATAATATCATTAAACATAAAAATCATTCATTCCTAAAATAATATATAATATTATAAATCTATATCTATCTTATATATAGGTCCCATATGGAATGATATTTTATAATACAGGGTATTATATTTCTAATACTGGTTCCTATACATTTTTGTCAGTGTATACTGAAGATTTCATCATTACAAAAATTTGAACTATTTTTAATTTCAAAATTAATGACTATCTCCTAGAATTGGAACTTGTGGAGATGATATTCGATTTTAATTCCTTCAAATATTCTACGAATATAATATGAACATATTTCTGTGAAATTTGATATACCTACTTTGTTCAAATTCAAGAGTTCAACAATCAATAGTCAGAGAAAACAAGTGGTAATTTTTGAAATACATTTCCGCATCTCCAATATGTCATTGTCAGTTTTTCTAAATTGCAATGGTGCTTTTTGAAATAGAAATGGAAAAGGTGTATAAAAAGAAATAAAATCTGAACGAATGGAAGAAAGGTCACGTTTGACGATTTCGAAGCAAGCGGGGAATATTCATGTTCCCAATTTCTACAGCAGCAATCTATCATAAACGGATTAACTGGAGGCAAATATTGCTATTCTTTTCTCATATTTAGAAATGACTTGCACTTTTTCCTTGAACCTACAAAATTGTGATAGATGTGATTAGTCAAGATTAAGTAACCGTATCTTTCAAACCTTCTCGAAATATTTGCTTAATCGATGAATAATTGGGAGCAGATGTGCTCAAGATGATTCGCAGTTTTTTCAATGTGCCTACTTTCAGTTAACAAGAAGTCGGTTTTCAAAGAGGTGATTTGGCGGTATTCATTAATTTGAATAGGGGGATTTTTTATTATTTTTTTAACGAAGTGTTGAGACCGTACTACTTCTGAAGTTGTACCTACGATACATACTGCTTGATGTATGGTGGATTAAAATTCATGAGCGCAATGACGCGTTATTGTTATATAAAATTTCAATTTCATTGCTCCAATAATGAATAAAGTGCGACTTGTGATTTCACACCCGTCAAAAAGCTTATAATTTTGATCAATGATATTAGGTCATCGAAATATAAAGTTGAAAAGTAAACAACATACTATATATTCGTAAAGTGGACAGTGTCGAAACAATAAAAGAACTGAAAAAGAGAGCATTCGTTTATTCATGCATCAAAATATATGACTCATGGAGACCACAGAAACTGTATACATACCTATATGAGATTTACTTATATCACATCTCATAAATGAACCGTTCTGTGGTATCCAAGGGTACAATTGGCGCAGAAATGAATGACACGCAACGGACTTTTGTTTCATTTGTATTTATTGTGTATAACTTGAATATTGAAAAAAAAATACTGCCAAATTCTCACTGTACTTCAGAAGTTTTCATATACAGTTTACAATGTTTCCGGTGTGGTTTCAATGAATTATAAAACCTGCAATGTCTGAATACTGAGTGAAATTAGAGATAAAGGCTATGACACCCTTTGCGATTTGCAGTATTTCATCGAACTTTCAGGATAAATCTGAAAGGGGCAATACGGGATAATCCGTATCTTTCCCCGAACTAGTAGGAATTTTTCCTTGAATGCTGCCGAATTCACTCTACATTCCACGAGAATTCCAAATGGTCGCTGGACATTTCGATAGTCGAAAGCGAGGAACGGATAAAGCGGCGACTACAAAGAGATCTAGATCAGAATATCAGGTGTGCTATGATTGATGGGTTGTATCCGACTCGCTGCAGACCACTAAACGGTTCCTCCTCCACGGAGTGAAGCCTCAATTCAACACCTCTTCGTTTGAGAGAGCCCGCGATCTCAACATCTTTGCGTTTTAATCTTCCCATTATAAGGTAGGTGGTAACTTCGTGATCTACCTAGACGATGTAGCGGCTTGAATTTCCTAATTAAAGGGCTTATTCGCAAGACCGTAACCAGATTTTTGGAATTAACGTCTAACTTGATACGGCGCGTCCAGATTCGTGCCCATATGAGTACAGTTAGGTTTAATAGATAAATATTACGAGGATGTATGGCTGCATACCGACAAAGAGGTTACACAGATTGTAACATATTATTTTCATTGACTTTTCGATGAACAGAAATCTGTAATGGCCTAATCTGTGGTTAAAAGCCTTTTTCTGTGTTTACCTTGCATTCAATTTCGTCGTCTCTTTGCATCATCACCTATGGAGAGTCCGGTCCATTAACCAATTCGATACCAAGAAACGCACACTCGGGTTTAGAGAATTGCTAATTGACGTGTTGAAGCGTGAAATATCTCTTATTTAGTCCGCCGTCGTGTTTGGATGTTCATTGGTATTCATATGGGTCATTTTCAAGATGAAGTCAAGATGAAACATTCTGAATTTTCAAAACGATAATTATTTTTAAATGAAAAGTAACATGAAATTTTTATATATCTGTAGGAATACGATATTGGTATACCAACTCATTTTTGATAAACTGAAGAATATCTAAAAGAAATCTGATCTAGGGATTAAATTAAATTCACTGATGAAGAATAAGTAGTCGAATACAATTTTGTTCATTCGTTTTGTCAACATGATTAGCTTTTGAAAAAAAAAATTCAGAGAATTTGGCTACCTCATGCTGTATAATGGCAGATTTCGTCTTACGGTTCCTATTACATAACACCGTATCTTTAAATTTTTCCTTTTTAATATTACTGAGAGTAACTTTTTCATCAAATTGAAACATTCAAAATTGCCGCTACGAAGATTGATGCAGAATTTCTTGGCGTTTCATTTATCAGAAGTACTTATTAAATATTTTTTTCGAAAATTATTCGTAGATTTCAAAGAAATGATGTGTAGGGCATCGATTAAATGAGTTATTCAAAATTTAGATACATAACATTCCTTGATTCTTATCTTGTCTTGATTCAAAAGAATCATGGATCGCATTAATGAGCTTGAAAGATCAATGCGGAGAAGCAACTGATTGTCCTACCAAATTAGGTGTAAATAGCTTTGAATTTATCAAGAATAATCTAGGAAGGCCTACGAAATGTATTTCTCTTTCGATTTTGAAATTCTAAAATCTACATAGATAAAAGGTAAACTTGGAAAATTTTAGGAAGGTAAACAAATTTTTTTCTGAGGTGCGATGAGAAAAATTGCAAAGAAGTTTGATCAAACTTCAGCATTATTTTTGAATAATTTCATAGTGGAAATTTGCTAAATGGTTTGGTGCAATAGGTCTCTGGAAATAAATCTCATTGAAATGAAAAATATAAAATATTTAAAAAAATGACGAATACTAATTGTAAGTCATATGCCCTGTCACTATCAAGAATCTAGTTGGACTGTGTTAGACAACTAAAGTTGTATAATATAGTCTTCTTGAGTAGAGATATTGAATCTACATGGGCTGACGAGCAAGCGCGTGAAAGCTTCTACTTGACGTCAGTTCTTTTCTCGAATTTCCCGGACATCTCGACCTTGTGAATACGACGTTATGAATAGTATTAATGTATAATATTATTCTACAGCGACAGAAATGCAAATTCCATCTCATTGCCTACAATGTACCATCTCTAGATCTTTCGTTATCAAAATGACATGGAAGAACTCATAACATCTTTCACAACAACCATTGCAATGAACCTCGACGGGGTTCATATCATTATATGAACACACTCTGCTTCGCTAAACAAGTTTTTGGGTAATTAAAATAGGTATATACCTTCCCAGGAGGAAGATATTGTACATAATTAAATGTCTAAATTTATCCAATAGATGTGAAGGTAAGAATTGACATTTCGAAATGCCAGCAACACTAACGACACGAAATATGATCACGATTGAATGGGTTTTTAAACTAATCCACAATAATTATTCCAGTTCTGGTGCGATGATGGAACTGCGCTGGCGCAGTGGTAACATTTAAATCAGCGAACGCTTCACTTGTACCTTATTGACAGGAATAGTTGCCTTGGTGAGGATGCTGGATCGGTTGCGAAATTATATGTTGATTTTCGCCTCGGGTGGCCGATTTTTATCTCCTTTCTTTATGATGGGATAAGGATACTTAATTTATATGTATCTGCGTATAATGCTGTAGGAAGTGCAAGATTTAGCGTTAATAATAATTTTTTCGATGCCGGGCTTAAAGTCACTTAACCGCATTGTTTTTATTTCAGAAAGTGTCATATCTGCCAGAATAGTTATTTATAATACAAGTGCAGAAGGCATTGATATTCTTCCACGAGTTCAAAATTCAAAAACGAGCCACGAAGTGGCGAGTTTTGGAATGAACGAGTGGTAGAATGAGCCTTCTGAACGAGTATTATACATTATTTTCTCTAATTCATTGCATTTTCATTGAAATTAATGAAATAATTCCATAAATATATTTAAGTGATTTTTGCCTTGAAAAATGTTGGTTGGCAGAACTGATTTCTTTAAGGCAAATTGATGAATTGACAGATAAAGCCGTGGCGGAAAGTTCGGAGTACCAACATAGAATAATAAAATATAACCATGAAAACTGTGCGTTTCTGATATATTCTCGCACGATTTTGTTCTACAAGATGTGGAAGAATGAACGGAATAACCACAGAATTAAAGAATAGTAATTTTTTGGCAACCGTCCGGGAAGTGCTCACTTCCCGGACGCTTTTTCTCTGAGAAAGTAGCATTTCCCGGCCTAGTCCGGAAAGTACGTACTTCCCGGACTAGGCCGGAAAAGAATCATAGAATCCATAGCAACCGAGGTAACGACTGACAGTTCATATGAATTTAGTTGTCAAAAATTTGCATGTTCTTTGATCGCAATCGCAATAAAATATGGAAAGCAGCAGCGATAGTGTTAGTCTACATGGTTGCCGAAAAAATATTGTACGCAACACGACCGAAAATGGTTTTTTTGGACTCACAGACTTCCAGGACTCGCTTACGCTCGTCCTGGAATTTTGTCTATTCGTCCAAAAAAACCCTATTTTCCGGACTTGTTACGTAAAAGTTATTTTCAGTAGTTATATCAATCAATCATGACTAATATTTAAATAAACATTAGATTCGTTGCTATTCATGATCTATTATCTATTACCTTTGCATCATGGGCATCTTGGGCTGATTTAAATTTTATATTGTTAAACTGGTCAATCATAATATTATAATAATTATAGTACCTACTTTTTTGCAAGAGTTTGCACAAAAAGTTCCCCATTGTCTTCACCATTGCTTCTTTATTTTCGGTCCCGTCTTTCTTTCTCATCTTGACCGCCCAATACTCGGCCCAATATTTTAGTATCAAAGTCAATTCTTCTAAGCTCCTATGTTCCTTCAGTTCATATTCTCGTTCACAGCCATAAATATGCCCCAAACATATTTGTAATTGTATGTTGTATTTCTGGGATCAATCATCGATTGTATTTTCTCATAATAATTACATTATGGAATAAATGAGCAGATTATTTAATCTCATGTTCATAGTTTATAGGCAATAGGTGCCTATACTAATTCAGCAAATTTCACTTTCGTTTATTTTTTTATATATTTTTTAATGAAAATTTGGTAATTTTTTGTGATTGCATACGGTAAAAAACAAATATCAATTATATAATTCTGTATTCTGATCTTGAGCTTGAAGTATTTTTAAGATACTTGATTGACTGCATCATCTATAATCTTTGCAGTCTTTAGCGATACTGAATGTGAGATGTTTCTTCACTAAGTTTTTCTGTATTTTTAATATGGCCCTGCTTTGATTAATCAATATAATTTCTTCAACTTATAAATAAAGAGTTGGTTCGAATGAATCCTCAAACCACTAACCCAATATTCAATCAAATAATCTGAGGACACGAATAAGACAATATGGTTTTCGAAAGAATTTGAAGATTATTTTATTTATGGAACCACAATTTGAACATCAATAATTTTTAACAATAGGTGTGCGTTCTGTAGATGGAACAATCAAATCAAGAAGCGAGACTTCTAATAGCCATGCAAGAAGTAACAGGTCCTTCTGTATTAATATAAAAATATTCAATTCACTTCTTGTTGAATATTTTTTTAGTAGAGTTAATGAATATACAGAAAATAGTATCCCTCTCCTTTGTTAGAATTGGAATATGCTGCAAATCCAATGAAGGTGTTTAGATATTATTTTCTTTATATCCCTCGATTTTTCAACATATTATTTAAATATTTTAAAATTAATTTTATCTTTGGCGAGTTTGAACCAAAGAAGTAGGTAAGAGATGATTAGTAATGAGTATCTATTATTCATAATTTCATTGAGTTTTTTGAAAAAAAAAATATATTGCATCGAAAATTCACTATTTAAAATAATGAACCAAAAAAAAATAACGGTAATTGGATATATCACGTTCAATACAATTGGACGAAAATTTCTTCTTGAAAACTCACTTGAAAATCCATGTATGATTAGTGGTTATACACCGTGGGTGTCTCAAAATCTCACCATAGCAACGTCTGTCGAACAATAATATATAGCCAATTACTCGATTAGAAACGAATGTAATTAATGTATTTTTAGCATAACAGCATGATGCTGTATCAAATATGAATAAAATTGTCATTCGTCAAAGTGAAATGAAAAGATGCACGTAAGCTAGTTGCCATGAATCAAAGCTGAATTTTATGGTTATTAACTCGTATCAATTCAACATCACGATATACTCGTATTTAGTTCGAGCAATTAAAATTAATTGATGAAGCATGTAAATTCGGACACTATTCGAAAGAAATACAATATACAAAATTATTCGTTTGCATTATTGGTACGTTCAATGAAGTCACCTATTAGAGCAGTGAAAAACACCAATTATAAATCAACATTAGATACTTAGCTTGCATTTCATTTTTCATTTCAGGCTCGGTTTCAGGCAATGAACAGTATTGGTTTACCAAGTTTACAATGACTAAAATCTAAAAATGAAAGCTGCATTCAAGAACCTATGTGGCCGTTTTCTAAATATACTCAATATAGTGAATTCATTTTAGCTACGGCATGACGTCACTACGTGATATTTTGGTATGCCAACAATAATAATACTTCTTGTTATTGTTAACAAATCTGTGGAAGCAGGGCTAGCAAATATGCTAGCCCTGCTGTCATGCCATCAATTCATGTAGTTGTCGATGTGTCATTCTGATTTGAGGTTTTCATTTCATTTCATAGATTCAATAGTTCTTAATAAAAATAAAAATATAGGATTGAAAGTCTGTGTAGAAAACCACAAAACGAAAAATATAACTGAAAACAATACTATAATGAGTTCATTACACCACTGTTTTTCGAACTTTAGTGAACTCATTACGATAGATACTGAAATAGAGAAATACTTTAAATGTTTTTTTTTGGTCTAGTATAGGATTTCAGAATGATTAATTTACAAATTGGGAAATAATGAAGGAGAATATTCTGAGTTGACTCCGTTTAATAATGTTATACTGAAAAGAACTCGAAATTGAAGATATATCAACATTCATGATCATCTCAATGGAAATATATAAAAAATCTGAAATTATATATATTTATGCAACATCTATTCTGGAATCACCTTGTGCAAAGCGTAAATGCGAGAATTGTTTTGTTTATTGTCTATTCGCCAATCAAGGTTCTCGTGCATCGATCATATTGTGAAATTTCCAGGATATTTGAAAAGTATTCTGTGATTAATCGATGATAAACGTAGCTCACTTCTATTGAACGGTTTCGAATGGAAATTACACGCTTCATCAATTAAATTTAATATCTCTAATAAAATATTTCACAGAATTAAAAATCGCTATTAGTGCGTTGTTACTATCTTCGAAAAATTATACAGGTAAGGTTAAGCCAGCCTAAGTATATGGCAGTAACAAATCATGATTACCCTGAATATTCAATAGAGGTGCCGAATTATCTGAAGATTGTTATTATTCAACGGATCATTAGACGTGGGAATATTCGTAACTTGCTCGTTCATGAACGCCCACGCTTGTGTGTTGCCCAAGTTGTAGAAAGTAAGAAATGGTGCCTTTAAAAATCGATAATGTGAATTGCCTGATGATGATAGAGAGCCATCTCGCAGATAAGAAAATTTTTTTAAAACTGTAATATGATACAAGAATACTGTTAGCACTAACTCTTGTATTATGGGACAACAATATGATGCTAAATTGATATTAATGGTCTGACCCAAAAAAATAATTGAATTATAAAATTTCTTATGAATATTATTCGTCATCGTTCAATAAAAATCTCCATATGAATTGTTAAAAAATTATATTTATATTTCTTTCTATAAAGTCTTAGCGAACTAAGTAATACATTTTTTTTCTAACTGATTCGTAAGAAGCAACACATTCATATTGTCGGTTGAATTGTAAGATTCCCTACAATATAAAATTTAGTTTTATCAAGTTCACGAGAACTGAATCCTCTTTAAAATCAGATTCCTTAATTAGAATTTCTGAAATTAGCTTCTTCAGCTAAAAGGTTCGATATTTCACTCAATCAAACACAAAATAAAGATCTTCAAGACAAAAGTATTTTACTTAAATATTTATTTCAGCAGTTGAAATCTCAATATATTGTGAAGACAGAAGAAATAATATTACACATACCCAACAGATGGCAGTAGGCAATATCACATTAAATACGACTAATCTTCAATAAGGTAAATGATGAAAATGCATCTTGTTTTGAATCAGTTATTATATTCTAAGTTCTAACTAACACAATATATTTACTTATATTTATTTTATTGATAAATTTCATAATCTTTGCATTGAATTTCACAAATTTTAGATGATGCTGGTGCTAGTTGGCAGATAAGTATCAACAATTCTTTTTAAAATAGCAATTGCTCAGTTTCAAAGAATTTGATTCTATCCCAAATTCCCCGGGAATATTTTTGATATGTAATATGTACCGGGTTTTTCACAATAATTTGACCCCCCTTTTAACTAAAAGAGGTACAAAAAAATGTTTTTTACAAAAGTTTCACGAAATCGACTAGTGTTTTAAAAAGATTTCACAAAACGAAACAGAGTGGGCAACATATTGATTAAAACTTCATTTTTTCAAATGGAACACCCAGTATATTTTTCTATATTTGATTAGTTTTTTTTTCCCTTATTTCGAATATATAATATATGTTTGGCCTATATCTCTAATGCCGGCCACTCACGAGGCATTTTCTCGAGCATTTGGCAGCCAGGCACCTACATGCCTTTATTCCAAATGGCAGCCAGGTATCTATCCTGGCATCCACCCTCAAGAGGTTGTAAAACATCGGACTTTTATGAGTTTATTATCGCTTTCAAGATGAGTACATTTCTTGCATTACGAGCACGTCTATGTCCGAGGTTTATTATTTTCCCTCATCTATCCGCTTTGTAACTTGAATTGGCATAGATATTCCAAATAAAAGTTTTCATCTTGTGATATGCTAATTTTTAATGCAAATCTACAAGATGGTATTTTTTTTTGGAACGCTTCTTTCCTCCAGAACTATTTTTTTGTGAACCACTGGTACTTGAGAAAAATGTAATAAGAAACTCTGATTCAGTACTTAACTTTTTGGTTTGTTGTAGTTTTGTCGTATCTGCTACTGATTTCGAGAAACAATTTAAAATAACTCTGAAGTAGGTAATCCTCAGGAAAATCCAAATTATTATAAACATCCAGTAAGTAAGCTGTGATGAATAAATTCATTATACTTATTTACCCATTCTGTAGCAACGATCAATAAAGATTCGATAAACTGATATAAGGATCACTAAAAAGTACGACTATACAAGAAATATCCTGTATCTCGAAAACAAAGCGTTTGCGGGCTCAAGTTTATGGGACTTTTTATTCTTAAAATTATCCAAGGAATTCCTCATGAGATATGAGTACATGTTGTTGCTAAAAAAAAAATTCGATTAGGCCTTCAAATCGGTAAAAATAGATACTGATTGACTATCCTCGGTATCGGTAACAGAAAGTATATACCTTTTTAAACTAGCCTGGAATTTTCTGTTAACTTATCGAATGAAGAATCCGAAAGTCGTATCAAAAAATATGTCGGAAACTATAAATGTTATTATCTAATTTGAAATGAAATTAGCTAAAATGTCAGTTGTTGCAATTAAGAGGAATTGTGAATAAAGTGGCAAATCATTTCACTATATCCAAATTATATTATATTGACAATTATTGACGTTTGTTGAAACTTGATAGGATCAGAAGTCTGTGTAGCCAACCACAAAACGGAAAATATAACTGAAAACAATGCTGTAATGAGACAATGAGTTCATTACAGCATTGTTTTTAGAACTGTAATGAACTCATTACGATACTGGAATAGAGAATAGTATATTCTAAAACAAGTTGCAGAAATGGAGCGACGGAGGAGCAAGTTTTGGAACGCATGAGTGTTGGATTGCCTTTTGCAACGAGTATAAGACGATATTTTCTCTATTTCAGTCAAGTTTTGTAAAATATTCTCGAAATCCAATGAAAAATTCAGATTATACATCCCAGTGACATTTGTATCATTTGTAACATTTGTATCTTGGCAGTTGGTGTGACTGTTACGAAAATTGACAGATTACGGAATTTCAGTTTGAATCGTACGTTTCGACTTTTGAAATAATTTATAATTTAGCATGAAACTCGTCAATTATGTCAAACGAAATCGATTTAACACCATCAGAATTAAGAGAAATTGCCAATGTAATGTCGCAAATCATTTCACTAAATCCAAATTATATTATATTGACAATTTGACGTGTAGTGAATTTTGATAGGATTGGAAGTCATAGATACACAACCACAAAACGAAAAATATAACTAAAAACAATGCTGTAATGAGTTCATTACAGCACTGTTTTTAGAACTGTAATGAACTCATTACGATACTGAAATAGAGAAAGACACTTTACGAAACAGTTTGGAACGATAGGATATAAATTGAAACTCAAATGATTTGATTAATTATTCACATACACATGAATGACAGATGTAATTAATTTAAGTAGGTACTCTTTAATATTTGCTTGCGGAAAAGAAATAGCAGGGGTTTTTTCGCACCATGTGGAAAAGTGATTCTTTTCGATTTGAAATAAGTGCGTCGAAATGGTTGAAAGTGCACGCTTGTACAAAAAAACAATTATGGTAAAAATGAAAACAATTACTTTTTGTTAACAGAGGCCTTTGATCAATATTTTTTGTAAAAATGATCTCGAGCTTAAAAACGATTTCTCTCATAGAGTGAAACCGACTAATACATTGATTATCGTAAGTAATTGCACAAGTGCATCAAAATTACCGATAATTTTGCGTGACAGCGTGTTGTCATAAAAACTGCATGAGTTAATTTTCATTTTTCTCCAAAAATGAAAATGACCGAATTCAGTTTTTCAAAGAAAACACGCTGGAATGCGAAATTATCCGGTCACTTTGATGCACGAGTGTAATTCGGGGGAATATTTCCTGAATAAACTGTTACATCACTCGTCAAACTGATGTAGAATGGAATTGCCATAGATTCGAACTGTGTAAGATTTATAGAAAATATGCATCTATGAACAGAACAATTATCGCAGTGCTGTTTCGCTTCCTACGATGCAATTATCGCTGTAATTTTCAATAATTGCCCATTTACATAGAATTTTTGACAGGAGGGAAATATTCGGTAAAACTGATTCACAACTCCAATGGACAATAAAGCTTCAGACATCTCAATCAACCTAACAAAACAAACCCAGAGAAGGCAACATTTTTGAAGCCACAACTCCTTTGGGAATGCCCTTTTCACTGAGAAACTGTTTCACCTTTTCTCTTAGCCTAGAGCAAATTCTGAAATTAAACTATTCAAAGAACATCAACACTAAACTCAGTAGTAAATGATTTCACGGAATATTACTCGCTTCTTTGTGCCAGCCTGTGTGTTGTGGTAGAGCAACCCTTGTTGGATTAACAGTGATTTTCGGACGTCCTGCTGAGTTGGCCAAACCGCATTATAACGTCACAGAGATAAATATCTAGGGGTGAACGTTATTTATTGACCACTGTCAGTCTTTCAGCCTTTTTGAAGTAAGTGATGAGTGACTTATGACAGCCATTATCGAGTAGTTTCCTGTACTTTTTGTTGGTGTTTGTCCGTAAGCTCCTCAAGCCCGTTAAGAGACGACAACCGAAAATCAAGGTATTACTCCTGAGAAATATTCAATCAGCGGTAATTAAGTTAATTTATCGATCAATCCAATGATAAATGGCTTCGAACGTGTTGGAAATCAGTTTCTGTAAGATTTATCTCGTAGATTACATCTACAAATTGGAAGTTACACTCCTGGCGGTATTTTATTTCTTCTGGAGCATAGTGTCCGGAGATTTAGTGTTGATTTGGGCAACTTGTTTAGCAATAAACTGTCTTGAATTCAACAGGCTGAAAAGGTGGACCACCTAGTCAACGGTATGATAGTTTTGGAAGTTTAACGATATCACGGGATAACATGCAGATTCTTGGTCGATAAAAGGGATACTGAGATTTAATGTTGTTCTTAAGATCCTATTAAACTCATTGGTGGTCGAAATACTCTGTATAAGAACTTGAGTAAGTATTGGTATCGACAGTTTCCACATTAGATTGTCAGTATCTTTCGAAATTAGGTGTTCATTTCGTTTTTATGTGAGTAGGACTTGCTTTATTCTCCTTCCGTTCAGTTCAAAGTTTTTAATCGATTACAAATGGGCTCAGATGGTTTGAAACTTGTAATTTTCATACTTTTCAAATCTGTATTTGGCAGGTATGAAATCACAACTATGCTCCTTAACTTACTAGCAGCGTAAATGCTTGAAAATGCTTTCACAAAACGAATCAATATTCACCATTTATTTTATCATGCCTCTCATTTTACCAACATTTCTTACATATTTAATAGATTTGGTCTGATGGAAATTCATCATAGATGAAATAAAACAAAGTAATTTCAATTCATTTTAAGATTAGTGGAAATTACTTTGTTTCATACAAATTTGAAGATTTATGAGTGTTTTTTCAAAATATAAACCCTATATTGATGTTACATTGTAGGTAGGATTTTATTTTGATGTGTCTAATAGCCATATGATAAATGAATAAAAAATACTTTGTTTGTTTTATTCAAGAATTATTTTCAGTGCATGTTCTAATTGAAATTTTAATTCATTTTAGACAATTTGATCTAACTTTACGCAACAAACTTCTAAGCCTCAGTTCAATTATTGTTAATTTTATTACAATATGAGTTGAACCTTGATTTAGAAATTTTGTTATTATATTAGCCATTATGTTTGTGAGGTATGTAGTACTTAGGGGGCATTATTGTTTCGAGATGGTTTTTTTTTTCCATTTGAAATATTGATATATTTTCTGATTATTTATGTCAGACGAGTTCTTGAGTTTCTCCGATATGATGAAATAATACTTGATATTGTTTTGTATGCGCTCAACTTTGTTCGTTTGAAGTGTATAACAAATTTCATGGTTAGGGATTAGAGTTCGATAAAATTAAATGGTTCATATTTTTCGACTTTTATTAACCAATTCTATATCAGTACGTACTAATCTTGTAGTTTGTTTCCTGATGGATACTTGTCAGAATGAGGATAAAGTCATTTTCCTTCTCAATATATTTCTTCTCCGGTTTTTAGAAATTAAAATCCTCAACACCCATACAAATTACTGAAATATTCCTATAACGAATAAAACATTCTTTGTTACATCTTCAGCTTTCTCCAACCTTATAATAAAATCTGTCACAAATTCTGCTTTTTGAGCTACAAATATCAAATTTAAGTTTTTCCATCTTTAAATAAATCAAATCATTGATGTTATTCTTTTGTAAAATTTGTTTTCAATGTCTGCAATTAATAGCATAATATATGATGGCTCACAGACACTTTTCCCGAAATTAGAAAAATTTATCTTTTTGTGATCTCGATAATATATTTCTGCAATTGCTAGCAGATATTGCCTTTCTCTTCTGAACATATTTTGTAATGAATCTCTTCTATAGTAGTAATAAATACTGGATATCTGCTGTTGCCAGGACTTTTCCTTCATTCTTTCTAAATATGCCTGAGACGGATGTCGCGGATGTCGATCTTTTATTATCACTACCTTCTTATTGCTTTTGTGTGATCTGTGACTTAATTGTACAATTTCATAGCTTCATCCAACAACTATCCGCTGTTTTCTGATTATTGAAATTTACCCATTTTCGATTTATCAAGTATATGTACATAATTTGAAATAATTGGAACAAAAATTTATCTTATGAAAGGCAAACGAATGGTTATGTGTTCGTTAAACAAATAAGCACCCACAAAAGTACTTATTCTTGAATTCAATTCCTTTTAAGCACTGTTCTTTAGATTCTAAATTGTATTACAGAATGTTACGATGAAGAAAATAATACATATTTTTCAACGCTAACAAAGATTATGAAAAGATCATCGATGGTAGTAGAATTTAAAGAAAGACGACATTGTAATATCATTTTCAGAAGAATCAGAAGCATTGTTTCATCACAAATACTTAAGCTGCTTTTTTGGAATGGAACATCGGGTATAATTTTCTTCGATGAGAATGAAAACGGTGAAAAATACAATTTTTTTATTTCAGTCAGTAATTGATTGGATATTTTGTGCTACTATACTGTCTTTCAATATTAGTTTCCTAAGAATTTTTCTAATGAGGAGTGGAAAGGTTTTTGAAAAAAGGAAATGTATTGGATGGGGTGAGATATTCAATATTTTTGGCTTCAGTATTATTCGAAGTACATATTTATTGAACGTTTTAAGCTTCGATTTGAATGATTCCGTGCTACTTGAATGTTTATGTCATTGCATTTCGAATTTAATTTATTTTGAGCTCATATAGGTAAAATGAAAAAACAGATTCAAGTGAAAATTGATTCAATTCTTTTTCTCACTGTATCGATATTTGAAAATCCTTATAAATCTTCATAAAGAAAAGATTATCATTCAAAAAGTCTTTCGAATCTAATTTGTTCATTTCACTTTCGTAACAGTAAGAATTACCAACTTGAATTTTGTGGTTTTTCATCAATCAATAGTAATAAAATGATACTTGATTCAATAAAATCCTATCCGGTTGGAAGACGTTGGTATTCTGTTACCTATGACTAATCACGAACGCTATTTTGTAGACGCGGAAAACGATAATTAGATGTTAAACACCGGTAGTTTTTCGGTTAGCATCGTCCAAATTGGTACGTAGTACTATTTCTGACATAGTTTCAATTTTTTAGGTAGGTATCTATATCGTAATCGGAACCCCTCAGTTGTCCTTCTGTTTATTTCCATTTGAACGTAGATTTGAATGTTACCAATTCAAATCGAAGATGTATAAAAAATAAACACTTTCTTGCATAATTAATCATTATTTTTTTTGGATTAAAAATCATGGAAAATGAAATTATCAAGTCATATAAAAATTACCTACTCACACCTACTATATTGTATATCGATGATAGTGATATATAGATTTAATTTCATTAGGTATTTGATTAAATAAACAAATGGAATTAGAAGTATATTAAATGTCTAGATAGAGAAATAACGCACTAGAAAACATATCCTATCCATAACGAGTGATCTAGGATATTCCGACGCATGACGGATGTTTGGCGCTTGGTCGAACGTTAAAATCTCCGAAATCGTAAAATCCAAAAATCATGTATGACACTTACCTTAAGACTATTTTTCTCCCCAGAACAGTTCGTAACACTCAGTTCTTCGTATTGGCCACACTATCCAGTGAGCACATCACACATTGCGGAATAACGCCAGGCAATCCAAAAAAAAAATCGATCGATCGCACCAAATAGAACAAAGTCTTTCACTTTCACTGCGATAAAACCTATAACACACTAAATCACAAATCCAAAAAACGGGACGAGCTTTTCGTGCCCGATCGAAACGTCAAGTAAGGGGTATCAGCTGATGTCAACTCGTAATGTACCAAATGTCAAACAGCCTCTGGGCGAAGATATACCTTTAAGTAACTTGCATCGAATGAATAAGGAACTCCTCCGAACAGATACCAGACCTAAGAGGGGATACTACCTGTCCGAAGATCGTACTCATCTGAAGGAGGGGGGTAAAGGAGGGGTGGTATATTGATGATCGCAATCGAATGTGAAGCCATCCTGCATTTGATGAGTCAACCTCATAGGGAAGGTGTCTAATGATCATAAGCATTTCTTTGATGCGCTCTGTGGGTTTTAGGTCTGGTCCAGTTGACGGCTCATTATGTAATTGGATGATGAGCTATTCTTATATTAATTTTATTTATTTTGTAAATGATAAGTAAGATTAGAAATGCCGCAGTACTTGATGAAGGTAAATTACTTCTACACAAAATTTAATGCCTTTGAAACGATTAACGGTAAATATATTATTTCCACTATCACAATAATATTTCAAATCATCAAAAAATTCAATTATTAATTCTTATCGTACCACGTAATTATGTATTTGTTCCCAATGAAATTTACAAGAATGCCAAAAAGCCAGTTTAAAAGCTTTACGGGAGTGATTTTGCATCGATAAGTACAGGATTATTTCCATCTCTCGATTAGTCTTAACGATTCATGAATATACAAAATAAAAATTGCTATTGATTTTACTGAATGGCCAATCCCCTTTTTTTTTAAAAGAACTGAAGATCAGGAAATCAATCCTCAAATACAGTATTACGTCTTTTATTTCAGTTCGGACATTTTAAAAACTATGAATAATAATTAACCAATTGCAATTGGTATTCCAAAGGAAAATCATTGTTTAGAATAGGTAACAGCATTTGAGCTTGAAAATTGTTGAAAATGTTTCAATAAGAAATTTGAGTTTTTTCTCAAGAAATGGTAATAAAATTGTAATTATTTTTAATGATGAAAAAACAGTTCAGTAGATTAGTTATTAATTAATCATATTAATAAAATAATCAAATTTTCATTTCACTTTTCTCGTATATTTATTAGGGCGTCGATAGTCAATTAATCAAATCAATAAGACTTTTATTATTTTGTTTCTTACTCAAGAATTTCTGAATTATTCTCTTCATTGAAACATAATTTTTTTAATGTTGTTTTGTTTTTTGTTTTTTTTGTGAGATTAATTGAAATTAATAGCGTGGGATTTCATGGGAATTATAACAACTGATATCAATAGGTTTGGAAGAATGGAATCTGGTACTATATCATAACATTATCGTTGGTTCTTTCAGTTTCAGAATACAAAAAAATTGAACGCTTGACACGAAGGTGTTGAAAACTGCATATCAAGGAAACAGTCCATAGTAACAGTAAAGATTCTCAACACATTCCTTCCAAGACTGAATTTATTTAAAGAATTGAAATTTGTGCGATTTAATTATAAATGTTCAATCGTTTTTACGAAAGCTATTGGATAATATGTATTAGTTGATGTATGTAGTAGTAGTTTGGGAGATATTTCGAAAGCTGAAATCAATCCATTGCAAGAAAACCCTGCGGATTCATTTATTTATTTATTCACAATAAATACAAGCGAATAATTTCAACACATCAACATATTCCATGGGGCATCAATACATCAATAAATTCTAGTTCAAAGTAGTTAAAATAAGTTTAATCAAATATACAATAATTGAATATAAATAAAGTCAAAATTTGAAATATTAATAATATTAAAATAAATTACATAAAATCAATGAATTAACGTTTAAAACAGGCTATATCTTGAAACATTCTTCTTCTTCGTCAGCCTTCCCTTATCCACTCCTGGATGTAGGCCTCTTTCATGTTCCTCCATGCTGTCCTGTCCTGAGCTATCTGAAACCATTTACTTTCCGCATACTGCTTTATATCATCAAGCCATCTTCTCTGTGGTCTTGAAACATTGATAGTCAATAATCGAGTATAAGACAAATCTTACATACAGGACAAACTATTCAAAATGGCTAATCCAAAACTCATTCATGGTGTTGAAGACTTTTTGGTACAAATTTTTTTTTATTTAATGTTTCAACTTATTTTTGTTCATAACTTTGAAAGCTTCAGGGATCTTATTATATACTTGTATAAGGCTAAATTTATGGTATTTTCTCTCAAATCCTCGCTCAAATCATCAAGTTTTCGAAACTATAATGATTTTCATTGCATTTATTCGAAATAATTTTATTATTGGTTGTCTAAAGCTTGAATATTCAATTCAATGATTAATTAAATAAAATTTGTGATCACACTCTACATAATATTATCCTTTGTGAGAAATGGTTTTTCTTTCAAGCTCGATGGCACTCGTAGAAACTGAAATTAAGGACATCCAGAATATATGCGATATAGATTGATTCACTGAGTCCGTATATTCATTTTTGCGATGAATTACAAAACAATTTACGTAATTTAGATTTAGGTGGAGGTCATGTTCTTATCGAACGGAAACACTCGTTAGTTGTGTCATTATATGCTTCTTGTCGAGTTTTGAAGATGTAAGCTCATTACCTACTGGTGTTTCGATTGCAAAAAATAACGATGCTTTCGAGACCATTATTACGATTTGGATATAGTTTTCAGGAGGTGGGTAATATATGGTATAAATATCATACAAGTATTACAAGTGGGTTCGAAAGTAAATATAGACCGGACCATCTTCTCAAGAGAATGACAACAAAAATAAGGAAAGTTTTTGAGCCCTCGTCTTTCGTGCGTCAATTGCATCCTTAATAATGAAAATTATAATAATTTATTGATTTACAAATATTTCACAAAGAAGAACATAGGGGAATTATCGTCATAAAATTCTCATTCCCTACACCATATATTCCTCGACGGAATAGGGTTCTTGAATTTTTTTCTTGATAATCTTCAAATTACTCAATTACTTCATTTGATTTGGTAGATGATTCAACACTTCAATAGAGGTAAAATAAGCTCCTTCTGTCTTAGAGAACCTAGAATAAGATGATTATTATTTACATTTCTAGTGTTACTTATGTATTGTTTCGCTGATCTTTTTCAAAAAAATTTTTGGCGTTGAAGAAAAATAATAAATATTCTTGAATGAATACAACATAAACAATAAGTATTTAAATTTTCTTAAAAATATTTCTGCAATTTTGTTTAAAAGGTAAAGAAAAATTATTACGAATTAATGTTTTCTGTATTGAAAATACTCTTTCAAACTTTGTTGTATTTCCAAATTAAATAACACAATAAATAACCCTAGATTTAAAAATAGGCGAAATAAAGCATCCTCATTCCATATGAATAAATTTTCTCAAATATGTAGGTAATGCAAAAATAAGCAGAAGTTCACAACAAAGATTTTCAATGTGTTCATCCCACGACGAAAACTGGTCCACATAAGACCCCAAAAAATTAACAATGTTTGAAAGTTCCATACTTTTGTCATGACTAATCAATTCATTCGACCTCACCACATTAGATTTTGTGATTTTGAAAAGAATTATATCGTCGGCTAAGAGTGTAAATCTGCTATGTCCATAATGAACAATTTTACATGAGACCAAAAAAACCGTACAGCACAGTGTTATAAAAATAATAATAAGAGAGTTTATTCTCTTATTATTATTATTATTATAACACTGTACTGTACGGTTTTTTTGGTCTCCTATAAAATTGTTCATTATGGACATAGCAAATTTACACTCTTAGCCGACGATATTTGTTTTCTCATTATTGAGCTTCAAATTGTGATGCATTGAGCAACCATTAATGGTTACTATTATTATTATTATTAATTGATCAGTAAGAGCTGAGGCCATACCTTTATAGCTCGGAATACAAAAACAAAAAAATATAGACAGTACTCACAGTCTCAAATAAAAAATCTTCAGAAAAAACACGAAAATAACAACAAACAGAGCCCGAAAATAGAACAGTCAGTTCAAATATCATCACGCACATGTCAGTTGTTATTTGTTCTACTCTACAAAAGGTTTCCTTCAACTTTTTACATTTCACAAGGAAATTAAAATCATCTGCATAATTCGTCATCTCCAAATCTTCCATCAGACATAAACTGAGAAAAGTACAGACCCATAGTTCTGATGATGAGATCAGCTTGAAACTCTGCACATAGCTTGAAATAGTTATTGGATATGAACACCAAAAATCTCGTATCTATCGGTTCTGTGGTCACGAAAATATTGGGTGATTTTTTTTAATATATTTTCTATGGTTCCGATTTTGCTATGAATACGAAATTTTATATGAAGCTAGACAAGGTTATTCTACATGTAGGTACTACCAAAATCTCGACCCGATCAGATTTCTTCTGTTCTCATGATGTGATCAGTTTGAAATTTTGAACTGAGATGAAGTTTCTATTTCTTATAAACTCACAGAATTTCAAATTAATCGATTTCGTGATAACTACAGTCCATTCAGGAATTATTGACATCCCGGGTGGCTTTGGAAAATCGAAATTAAGTTGGTACTGGCTCATTCAGTAACATTTTGAATTGCAGATTTCGGGTTGGCATTGGAAATGTCATTGACAGGAGGTTAGATTTCAGTTTGTTTTTGTTTCTGGTTTTGATGGAAGAAATTTTGAAACTTAAAAGTTGTATCAATTTCAAACACACATTGATTAGTTTATTTGAGTATTTCTCACAGTACTATTTGAAAAAAGAAGAAGGCAAGTCATTACAACCTGGATTATTAGTGGAAGAAAACCTTTGCAATACGATTTCACCTTCAAAGAATCATTGAATGATTTGATTGTTACCAGAAGCCAAGCCAAAAGCAACCAATATATCAGCCTGGATGAAATTTGACCAAAAAGCATCTGAATTTTAATCAATCAAAGACAACATTACATAAACTTCTTATTGATAAACAGAAAAATATAATAAGTTGAGTACGATTTTATGGTGAATACAGAGAATATTTGCAACAAAATGTGAAATTCTGGAGGAAACTTGATTATTTGAAAATGCCAGCATTATTCAACAGTGGACTCTAGAAAGAAAACAAAATGTTTTTCAATTATATTCAAGGGTAAAAGTAGAAGGAGCACTATTTTGAATTTTGGATTTTTACCTGGATGTTTTGTTTTGACAGTGGTGATCATGAGGATTATATTATATAAATCTATGAAGAGAGAATTATTTTATAATTGGATTGCTAAACAAAGTCTTGGCATTGCATCTATAGTTTATTTATATTCTATATTGAAATTAAGTATTGTTATATCTTTTTTTTGTTCTTCAATGATTAATCCAAAAATCTAATGAATTCCAATTGCTTTATAGAATTTTTAATGAGTATTTAATGGAAAAATATATTCAGAAGAGTAACTTCAAGAATTTCTTCACCTCTTACCCACTTGAAGATAATAATAGAATGCAATAAAATTTTGAAATTCACAAATTAAAAATAATTTCATGCAAAAATGCTTTTAGTGAGCGAGTTAAAGCTGTTATGGGAAAAATAATTTATGTAATTTAATAGAAACTAGTATAAAAACATTTCAATAAAAAACAGAAAACTCGAGTACAAATAGTATCTATATTTTTCATACAAGTTTAATCAATCATTTATGTCATGAACAGTTTCAATAAATAGTGACTTTAGAAAGTAATTTACACTACATCGGCTGATAAATTGGTACCCATTTTGAAAGTTACGGTAAAACTGTGATGTCAAAATTCATATACTAAATGGATTCTTTGAATTTTATTTCTGTCTTATTATGATATGGCTCTTCCATTCACTAAGCTACACTTTTTAAATTTATCAACCAGTTTTTTCTGTTTTCTTCACCAGTTTAGACACCACAGTTGAAATGATCCATAAGAGTTATTTGATAAGAATTTTGCAAGCAGGTTGGTATCCAGTGTCCATCAGTAATGCAACAATTTTTGAAGAGCCTTTGGTGAAAAGGAATATGAATATTTTAATGATCTTCAATGGGATCTTTCATAAGCGACTCTTAAATGAGTAGATATCTCTTCATTGGATTTCCTTGAAATGAGATAGCATTTCACTATATTTTAACGTTATATAATCTGAATTTCAATTTATGAAATCATGACTGCATGCGTCCCTTCGTAATAATCGTAATTCCGAAAATTCAGGATCTTTCGGATACAAAAATGATGAAAATAATTTGAACTGGTTATTTCTATGATGAACCATAGTAATTTTTAGTGATATTTTTGTAACCAGAAATAAAGCCGCGACTAGACGTTCATGGCCTACTTCGATGTCAATAATTCCTGAATGGACTGTATACTATTTTGGAATTTCTTTTGCACGAAGCTTGTACTTGATATTCTATTTATGGATGCAGAATTTCAAACTGAACGGATTCAATATCACTGAAATATGATTTTTATTACCGACTGCGACTCCTTGAATTTTTTATGGTTTTGACTATGCTATCCCCTTAGCATGAAGCTTGATATAATTATGCTATTTGTATATCTATGTAGGTACAGATAAAATCTCAACCCAATTGGATCTGCAAGTACTTGAAATGGAACTAATTGTCCGTTAAAGACTTTGTCCGATTAATTGATACAGAATATTTATTGAAAACCTCTTCTATCAAAGGTACGAGTATTTTATAGAAATCATACATGTCCATTGCAGCAGTTATACAGGGTGTAGGTACCTGAATCACACCAAAAAATTTAAGGGGTTATTCTGTGATGAATATTAAGGTGGGTAGTTAGTATAACTTTTTTTTAAAATCCTCCCCCGGGAAAAGTTACACCCTTCCGAAGATAACAAAATAAATTTTCACCTAATATTATAATTGTATTGTATTATTGGTTTGCTCTTGTTCAATGAAATGTTATTCAACATGAGCTTGCAATGCATTTATGTTTTACTCGTAGATTCCAAAATTTTCGAAAAAACTTGTAGAGATAAAAATATTAGTAAATGAATTGGGAATTTCAGCCATGATTTTTCAAAACGAAAATTTTCAACTAAAAAAAAGTTGTAATAAGAAATATTTTAGGGGTTGACTATTTCAAACCGTTCTAAGCATACTTCAGGATTGAAAACATTTCGAAATGTGCAGTTTTATTGACTAATGAATAATATTTACCAAGTTTCGTGTCTTTAGCTCAATACACGTTTAAAATAAAAAAGAATAACAATTTTTTTGATAATCTTCGGAGGGGTGTTACTTTTCCGAGGGAAAGTTTTTCGAATACTTGGTACCAAATACTCACCTTATTTTTCATCACACAATCGCCCCTTACATTTTCTTTGTGTTATTCAATTACACCCGGTATATGACATCCTGAGTAAAAGTTCGACCAAGCGTCTCTCTGAAGAAATTATCATTCTGTTCATGCTTCTGAAGAAGACAAAAAGGGTGCAGCATGTCTTTGGCGTAAATGATGTACTTTTTTCAAGGTTCTCCAAGCAAAAATTTGGGACACATTAAGAGCAATGCTTTTAGTTCTAATTTTCGAATTATCGAGTACACAATCTATCATTCCTTCTTATTTCGAGCACGAGTATTGGAATTGCCAATTCCAAACTCTCGTAGTCTTTGATAAGCGTCGGAAAACACCAGGCGAGAAGGTTGCCGTCTATTAGGGAATCTCCTGATGCACTCCCGACAAGCTTTTAATGTGTGCCAACAGAAACCTGGTACCCATAAACAATATCTGCATATTCTTCACTAGAAGAATTGTCTTGTGCATGTGTTTAACAAAAAAAATAAAACCAACAAAATATTTTGAAATTGGTTGATGAATTGTCCTGTTCATGTTTATTTCTAGGCTCACTGTAAAATATAGATTTAATTGGTCCCATAAAAAAAAATTGAAGTCCAATAATTCGGAAACGAAGCCTCATAGCAAAAATTTCTTTTACGTTTTATCAAGAAAGAAAGTCTGTATATGCCCCTTAATTTTTGTCTCATGTTTTGAATCGCCCTGAAGGTATAATATTTTTCTCGAGCAATACTGTTTATTTGATTTGGATCTCAAAATTGAAAAAAATTTCAAGTAATTAGAATAATTTATGTATTTGCAATAGTAGTATTAATATGTATACTATTATTTTCATCAAAAAGTGTATTCAAATTTTCACTATCCTATAGAATTCTATATCCTATAGATTTTTTTTGCTATTTTGATCTGGTTTGGACAATAATAATAGCAAAAATCTACTTTTCATTTGCTTGCAAACATTAACCAGGAAAAAAATAAATATTGTTGGAGCAGGTAGCTAAATTATTCTAAAAAAAAGCAACTAAAAAATGTAGGTCAGACCGCTATTCCCGGGTCTTGTTTTACAGCTCCGGTAGGTCTTTCTGTTTGCTCCAAATTTTTTAACAGAATTATTCTCCTATTGTCGCAAGCTTTGTTGAATGTTTTTGCAGATGTTTAAAAAAGTAATTGTAGTTATTTGGAAGTCGGCAAATATTCAAATTAGACGACTTTTTTCGGAATAGGCCCAATTCAGTCCGTCGTGTGGCAATGAGGATACGAACTTAAAAGTGAGAATACCGTCTGGTGAAAGTCGAAGAGAGACTTTTTACGACTTCACTCAAATTTGCAATATGGAATTATTCTATCGAAATGAATCGGTAACATCTGAAAAATAAGAATAGATGCTTCATAATACGAATACCTATTGCAATGAACTGACAAGTGTCTTTACGCGTGTTTCTAAACATAATTTTTTGTTATTGATAAATCGTATCAAAAGACAAGAATGAATCTTTTGAACCAATTTATTCCTTTGAATAATTAGAATTGGACATATTTCCTCATAATATTTGTCATCAAAATTACATGACCTCCCATATGGCAAAGTTTGCCAGTGAGCTAATAAATCACCCTGGATAGGATATAGGTTGGTCCAAATTGTTTTAATTGAAAATTTTAATTTCCGAAAGACAAAAGTGACAGAAGTGAGAAGGATTTGATTTTGAGGTTATTCGTCTTTTTTGCGAGATACAGGATGATATTGAAATTTAGTATTTGGTATAGAGATTGGAAGGTGGGGATAATATTTCTAGAATGAACTAGGTAGATAACAGGCCAATTGAAAAGTCCTCAGTCTAGCATGGTAAAATAAATTTTTTTGGCAAAATTAAAATTCGATTTTATTATTGAACATAATTGCCTTCGAAGGCGATACAGGGATTATAGCGATCTTCCAACTTTTCGATACCATTTTTGTAGTTCAATTTGTCTTTCGATTGGATACAAATGATATGATATGATGTACACGTTCAGATGATATCTTCACAATGTCTGCTATCTCGTTCAACTTTCACTCCACTGTCATTCGAAGTTATTTTGTGAACATATTTGATTTTTTCGTCGGCTACAGTCTCTTTTGGGCGTCCACTACGTTCGCCGTCTTCGGTGCTCATTTCACCACCTTTAAACTTAGCATACCAATCAATGATGTTTGATTTTCCTGGTGCAGACCCCGGAAATTTTTCATCAAGCCAAGATTTTGTTTCAATTGCTTTTTTGCACCACGATTATTTTATGAGGAAAATGTACATATGTATTGCTCGTAAATTCTTTCACGACGATGGTGCGTCAGCGTCCTCTCATTATAGGTTAATTTTGAGATACTTGTCAAACAAATTCTGATAATTTATGGATTGGTTGAGGAAGTCCTAATAACTAGCCTTCAAGATTACCAGATTTTAATTTTAAAGATTATTATATCTGGGGTCAACTGAAACATATTGTTTATTCTTCTGTAATCATTAACTAGGATCAGCCTATAAGAAGAATAGAAGAAGCTAGCTCGGAAATGGAGGACATTTCGAACAATTTTTGTGGTTCATTTCATATGAATTACAAGTATTTGAGGGGGTCTATTTTTTTACAAGTAGGTATCTTTAAAAGATGACTAATATGTATTGAGTACATATATACATCAAATGAACATCATGTGGATACTGGTAAGATGATATTAAATAATTTTTTTACTGAGAAGCTGTAGGTAATGTTAATATTGATAAATAAATTACATTTTCATAAATGATTATGAGAATGGAATAAAATAACGATTTCCAACCCAGCGATATAATATTCATTTTTTATTTTCTTGAGGGAGTTTGAAATAATCAGTGAGTTGCAAAAAACTATTACACAGATTACACACCATTTTTTTTTATTTAAATTATTAATGTTTACACATCCTAAATTTTGAATTCGGAAACTAATGTACTTATCGAAAAACTCAATCCTTGACATTTGTACACTATCGAATCATGAAATTGAAAACATAAATATTTTATTATGGTGTAAACTAATCGACTATGCGAATGGTTTTGGAGTTATAAAATTTTTTGAAATGTAAGTTCGATTGAAAGAAAATTGAAATCCCAAAGTGAAATAAAAAGTGCTTCTTCAATAATGGATCCGCTTCCTTCAACATTCAGCGTGGACTTTCTTAGCACAAGCCATAAAAAATTATTGGGGACAGGTAGTGCGGTAGTCGTGATATCGTTCGTAGGGATGGTCTAATAAAACTAAATATAACTTTCAAAGCAATAAAATACATCAAAGCAGCTGTAAAAAAGTAACAAAATTATGTAAATTTCGGTTGCATTCTCTTTTCGGATTTTGTTGGAGTGTTAAATTGAAGTTTTGTTATTTACTAGAAAAAACATTTTTGGCAGGTGAGGTTTCTGTAGAAAAACCATTTATTACTACATATTTCTCATTTTTTCGATCTAGTAATATATATTTGAGCCCCATTATTCAGTTATTTTCAAACTTTCGAACTGCGGGTTCTTGAATTTTCTTTGAAAGAGCCTCTGTTATTCCTCTCAGGCATCTTTTAAATTTCATATGAAATCATATTTCAGAACTTAAAATCACCTCGTCCAATTTATCCTAGGACGTTTTGTCGGTTTCATCAAAAATCGCCCTGAATTATTCAAAAGTAAGCTCTATAGTAAGAAGACGACACAGTAGTTAAAGCCGCATTTCAGTACCTATTTGTATTTTCATAACTAGTTGAGCGCCTAGTCGATTTCAATGAAATTGGCAAATTGGAATTGGAAATTTTTTGATTTACTATAAAGAGTAGTATTTCAACTACGAAAATATTTTTGTATCAAAAAATAAGTCTTGTTTTACTATCTGACTTCGCGCCCCTACAAATCCTACAATTGGCGGCAAAATGTCCATTAAGCCGGTCCTGGGGACGGCCCTGTTTGCAGAATATTCGAAAAGCATAGGTATCTGCATAAACAATAATTTGTCTTCAGACTATAAAAAAATTAATTGAATGAAATTGGACATTTTCACACTTGAAGCAGTATTATTTGAGAAGAACAATCAGTTCCTCGGAACAGGTTTTTTGTTTCAGCATCTTCAGAATTGTTGTCAGCAACAATTCTGTATCATCTATGTTGAGATTTTGCATATTTCTACGTGTTCTGGGTATCATGGATATAAATATTGTAGTGTAGAGGACTTACGCCCTATCTTTGAGGTATCACTGCTTTTGAAGCAAAATTGTTCCGTAGGTATGACCTTCAAATTAGTTTTTTGTTTAGCTTCTAGACGATTACTTTTTTTATCAGGTTTCACTTCTCAGAAATGATTTTACTTTGTATTTGACGGATTGTATATTCAAAAGAATTTGCTATTACATTCATTTAGCTATGTCATGCAGAACACTCATTCATATATATTTTGATATATTTCTAGAATTGTTTTTACTAGAGTTTAAACCCGATTTTACTTTTCAAATTTAATAAGATACGGGCACATTGCAAATTGAAACTTATATTTCGGTATTAGTCTTGTAAAGAAAAATCTTTGTGATGAATTCATACGCAACCTAAAATGTAAAAGCATCCTTAAAATCATGCAATGTTTATTATTTCCCTCTTTTTCATGATTGTTCATATAGAAATATGAGTATCTTATGATATATCTATTTCATATTATGGAGTTTGAATTCGGATTTGTTTGGTTATTTTATTAATACTTGAATAGTTTTGCTTCCGATTCTACCCAAGGTACATTAAGCTTAGTGATCACTTTCAGGATAAAAAAATATGATAACTGTTTCAGATCATTCTGAAAAACATTCATTTTATTTCTGTGGTCAGTATTTCCTACTGTATTTTTCCAATATTTTGTTGAAGCACAAACTATAATTTGTTTTTGTTCCTCATGGAAATTGGTCCAATCGAATATTTTTGGATAAAGGGTTAGCGAAGAGCATGCGTAAATGTGAAATTATAGGTATTTCTTCATTTAGTGTTTTGCTTGTCCGATTTTAATGAAAATTGTTTTCTATTTTTGGATTAGGAAAAAAGTGATTCCAAAGTTTTAAACGTTTGTCGAACAATCATCTCGTTCATGCACAAACATGAAATTTCACGACAGTTTACCCCCTGTAACCAAATGAAATTCGGTTTCGCATACGCAGAGGCGACGCATGCTTTCAAGAACAGGGGAGCCAAGGGACGCCAAAGTGAATCGAAATAATACGCAAAAATTGAAAGTTGCGGAATTACTTGATTGCGGCACGTCGGAACACAGCAATTGGTCAATATTTATATTATTTCTGACCTTTTTACATATCCATTCCCAACTTTCAATATTTTGATTCAAAAATTGGGTCAAATTATAGTTCTGCTGATCTTGTAATCATTTTAGTCTTGGTATGTCAAATTTCAGGAGGGCCAGCAAAATTTTAGTGGAGGCTGAGCCCCCCCTGGTTCCCCCTAGCGTCGACACTGCGCATACTTAATTGACTTTCTGGGCAATTAATATTTATTCAAGGACGAAAATATTGTAATACAGAGGGCTCATTTCAGAGGAGAATATCAAGAAACATAGTTATTCTGTCCCTAAAAAGTTCTTACCCCAGCCCATCGAAGGGCGCGTTTGGATTTTGCCAGAGAGCATATCCATTGGGAAGAAACTGATTGGGAAAGAGTGCACTGAGCATATCTTTCATGTGGACTTCTGTATACAAGGGAACGTCGATCACAATGGTAGAGGCAGAATCTAGACTCATCTGTGAAGAGAACACCTTCCCAATCAGCCTCTTCCCAATGGATATGCTCTCTCGCAAAATCCAAACGCGCCCTTCGATGGGCTGGGGTAAGAGCTGGGCCTCTTGCCGCGACACGAGGCCTTAAATCATATTCTCTGAGGCGATTTCTTATTGTCTGAGTGCTAATTTGCACTCCATGAGTTTGCTCAAACTGATTTTGAAGGAGGCGAGCGGTTGCAAACCGTTGTCTCAACGAAGAAACTCTCAAGTAACGTTCTTGAATGGCAGTTGTTACCCGTGGTCTACCCTGTCCTGGTCTTCGGACATTCATACTTGTCTCCCTGAATCGCTGCAACATTCTGGACACACTTGTATGGGAAACCCAAAAACTTTCTGCAATTGTTTTGTATGTCCACCCTTCTTCTCGCAAAACTACCGCTTGTGTAGAAAATCAAACGAAAGAAAAACTATTGATCACTAGAATTGATCGAGAACAACTGATTTCAGAATGCAGCCAATACATTCAAAATCTGATAATCTCATCTTATTTTATTCTTTATTTTATATTATAAACGTTGAAAGTGGATAACATATGCATGCATAATTATAATTCTGATAAAAATAATTATCATTGAGAACACCTTCAGTTGTAGAATAAATTTGAGATTTCCATAATGTGCGTTAATTCTTTTGCGCAGTGTACGAATAGTTCCTGGTATGAAACTCAGGTACAAGAAAATCTCTGTGACGCAAATTAACATGTACTGCATTGAAATTCAATCTTGCCAGTAGAAAGGGACAATCAATGAGGTCATTAGGGAGCTTATAAACAAACATTATCCCGAAATTTTTCCTTCGTTCCTGAAGAGTTTTCATTTTGCATATGTGTTGATGGCTCTCGTCATGTTCCTTCTGTTGAGGTTTGTTTCTAAGATTTTTTTGGTTCTCCTGATGAACTCAGTCGTCAAGTCTTGCTTCATTCTTTGGTGGTTGATTTGTCGGTTCTGTTTCATTCCAAGTTATTTATAAAGATCATCCGACTTCATTGCTTCTATTTGCTGTCCATTTGCGATAGTGATCGGTTCATCTTGAATTCTTCCTCGCACTACGCTGAGAGTACGACATTTGTCCAATCCGAATTCCATACCTACATCTTTCGAAAAATGTTCCACTAGTTTGTCCATATTTTCTAGGTGGTTCTTATTGCCTGTTATCAGTTTCAAATCATCCATGTACAACAGATGATTGGGGATGGTAGTATTATTATTTCCTCTAATGTTGAAACCCTTTGCAGTAGCATTCAGCTGTTTAGAGAGTAGGTTCAGCGCCAAGCAGAACCATAAAGGGCTTAAGGAGTCTCCTTGGAAAATTCCCTTCTTAATTGGAATCAGTATAGTTTTTATGTTAGCCGAGGAAAGCTTGATGTCCGTTTTCCAATTGTCCATTGCAAGCTTTAGAAAATTTATTATAATTGGATCAATCTTGTATATTTCCAAAATTTTCATCGGCCAGCCATGTGGAAGTGAGTCGAAAGCCTTTTTATAATCAAAATAAGTCATGAAAAGGTTTCTATGTTTCTTGAAGGCTTGGTTGCATATTATGGAATCTATTACCAGCTGTTCCTTCGATCCTTGTGCATTCTTGGAACATCCTTTCTGCTGTGTAGTACTTATTTTTTTCTACAACTGCTATGAAAAGTAGTGTATTCTTCATAGCTTACTCAATTTCAAAACTATGTATTGCTCATACTGTGGAAAATATTGCACTTTTCCAACACCTCGCTTGGTAGAACAATGAAATTGGGCTTTTAAGTCGTTTCTATGGAAACGCAATAAATTAGCACATACTGTCAACGAAGGCCATTTTGATTTGAATCAAGTCCATTACTTGAATTATTGAAATTTGAGCAGTTGTAGGAAAAGTATAGTGTGCAACATGTGGAGAAAGTCCTTTTCTCACTCGCCTTTCAGGCTCGTTCCACAAACTTCCACACTCCCGACAAAAGTTGGACTTTCCTCACTTGTTGCACAATATGCTATATTTTTCTCGCAATGTTTGTAGAAACGAGATGCTAAACATCATGGGATGATTTTGTATATTGTCGGTAGGCATGTTATAGGTCTGTATTTTGATGGATCCATAGTGTTTTGAAAATCCTTTGTTATTCGGTAAGTGTGTTAAAAATGTTGGCATTTCTCTTGGATTATATATTATGTTAGTTATGTATTCGACTTGCCTGCCCTGCAGACACCAAAACTTCTTCAACCAGAAGTTGTGAATTCCATCTGGGCCTGGATATTTCCAATTGTGAGTGTTCTTCAATATTTCCTGTAGTTCTTCAGACGTTATTACACTATATGTGACACACTTTCTGTGGTCTCAAATGATTTCTCCCCCCTTCTTATCCAACGCGCTTGGGAGTTAAAAGGAGTCGTTGTTGACAGTTGATCGGTCCAAAAACTCCCTATTATATGGAGGACTCCCTATTTTAGTTGAAGTTTTTTCTTTAAGCATTCTCTAAAATTTCTTTTCGGAGTTTTCAAAAATCCTATTGTCATGTTTTCGTTTATAGCTCCCATTGTATCTTCTCAGTCGTTCAGAGTATAAACACAATTTTTGTTGATGTATCTAGAGTTTTTTGAACACTTTCATTGTTGGCTTCGTAGTTTGTATGTCGCCTATGGAGATCCATAATTGCATCCGCTATTTTTTGTAGTTTTCTCGATAGAGAACCTGTTTTCAAATTGTGTTAACCTTCCTATATCTTGTCGGAGGATATGTACTTCTGCTTCTTGCCTATTTATTATTATTATCATTGTTATGCTTGGTGGATTCACTATTAGGTATTTTGCAATTCAGATAGTAACCTGTAGTATTTCATGATGACAATTTTGTTTTCGAAATGTTTGTCATATGCTTATTGAAAAATTCCTAGAACAAGAATGTAGACGAGGGCTCAAGCTTTTAATATATGTATATTCCTCGATCAGATTCGTTATTTTTAAATGATTAGGAGAAATAAAATTTCGAACGGCCATATTCACGAAACCACTATTCAGATTTTGTTCATTAACGAACTCGGTCGAGATCTGAATCTACTCCGAAAGTTTCAAGTTTCTGTTTTCTGTTCGAGAGTTCGCGAACAGACGTACGGAATTGAATTTTACCACGAGATCGTCATCAGTGAGTGGAACCTTTGGAGACCATCCCCAGCTCAGAATTTGAAATTTCTAGGTTGTTTCGTTCGAATGTTATCGCGTTACAACCGTCTGGAACCAAATAATACTAAGTACGTCGTGACAAAATTATAAAACGACCAGTTCGGGGAACAACCACTCAGAAAGGAAACTATAATTCATAGAATGAAATTTGCAGGGTGTTTCTCGATTGAAGTAGAATTGAATCAATTCAAAATGAATTCATTTATTTCAACAAGACGAAGACGATGTTTGACGATAATACATGATTGCCCCACATGTCAGATAAATATACATATATAAGTCAACTGGAATGAGGTCCATTAAAACAATAACAAACATTTGTGAAAAATTTATGAAAGAATATCCTTGAACTTTTTCACATAGATCTAATTAAACGAAATCGAAATAATTGTTTGAATGAGCAATTACATTGTTTTCACTTTTTACAAGATTCCCATACTCGATGAACCTGACATTGAACTAAATATAGTTACGTTAGAAATAATGTAACCAGGAAACGTTTCTGTACACTTCTGTCAAGAATAACAAACCGACTAAATCGTTGGAAAAAATTATTCTTGTCTTCCTCTTAACTTCACATTTTGGATGGTGAAGTACTTATAAAGGGTGTAAACGGTAATATTCGAGTCAAAAGGAGGCACCGAGGTGGTACACAGGACTTCTCTTTGTATAAGGACTGGAATTTTATTCCCTACGCCTCTACTATACTTTCTCCAATTTTCTAGTATTAAATCACCGAGATATACCATATTTATTGGTTCCGACTGTCTTTGTTATCGAAATACAGGGGATTTTAGGAACAACACTCATTTTTTTCTCAAATTTTCAACTTTAGATGGATATTTTGTAATATTTTATGGTGAAAAATTGAATTAATTATGAATTCATTGTGAATTTCCATTAAGCCTTTCTACAAATTTATAATCAGATCTAGTTAGTTGATGACTTTGACAGAAGATCATCGTTATTAATTGAAGAATTGAGAACTAGTATTTGGTATATATTTTTATTTTGTTGAATTGTATAACTTCAACACGATGTGGGTACATATAATTGTTTAAATTAAAAAAAGAAAAAAGTCGAACTGTTATTTTATTGAAGATAAAGAAGAAGAAATAAAAAATACTCCAACATTATCTACTTTAAATTATGTACATACCGTTAGGCCTTTCAATTTGATAGATTCAGAACTTATATTTAGAACGATCTTTTCTTCTCCTTTGTGACATAATAAGCTTCAAAGGGACTAATTTCTTGTACTCAACAGAGTGTGTGTAAACATAAGCAATAACATTGACGCGTGTGGTAAAACAGTATGGATCAACTTAAAGTGACCATGACGGCATGAAAACCATTGTTGCAAAGGAAAAGAGCAAATTACATGGTTGATAATTTAGAGCATGAATATTGAAAAACTTTGAAGTTGGTCGGACAGAACTATTTTGAAATCCTTAATTGTTCAGTTTGTTTGTTATTTTACGTAAGTAGGTATTTAATTCATTACTTTGACACACTGATCTTAATGCAAATAGTGTTTCATTCATATTTCCGGATATACCTGAAGTTGTAACTTGAGATTTGGAGAAAAGCACTGCTTGCTTGTTCATTCTGTTAATCATTCTCATTTACCTACCTACACATGAAATTTAAGCTGAATTTTGAATATTCAAATTTTTCTTTGAAGAAGCTGAATATCTATATTCATTTTTTATATCTATGTAATATGTAGTACATACCTATAGCTAAAAAATGAGGAAAACACTGACTTGAAGTCAGAAGCTTTTGATGGCTCGTTGATACATGCGCCTATTGCGCCCTAAGAGTAGCAGACCACCGAACTGTATGTGTGGTGTAATTGGTGCACGGATGAACGAGCCCTCAAAAGCCCCTAATTTGTCCTATTTTCTTCGATATTCTGATGAAATTTTCAATGGCTCTACGCAGCTATTAATAATAAATTTTGCTTGAAGCTTGGAATTGCCATTATATACACGCAAAGTTTCAACATGGACGGATATATTCTCATTGAAGTAGTAGATATTGCTTTAGATATTTTTCTTGAATTTCCCATTGTTGTGGTTATGCTATCGATACAAAATTTTACAAGCATCTAAAAATAGTTAATCAATACATGGCAAATCTCAACCATAGAAATATTCAGTATTTGGTATTTTTCCCACAATTCTCTTTGGATTTTCTATGGTTCTGATTATGTGAAATTTTGCAGGAATCCAAAAATGGGTATTTTCAAACTTAATGGATTTTTCTTCTAGAACTAGAAGAATCCAGATGTCTTTAATATCGGTAAGGTAAGTTTCGGGTAATGGAATTCAAAAATCAATGAAAAGACTTGGGACCCTCGAAATAATCAAGAATTGTGATAACAATGTTAAGGTTGAGACAGATTTCATCGGACTCGATTCTATTCACTCTTTTCTTACCTATTTGAATGGCAGGAGAGAGGGTAGGAGCGTCGCGTGAACGGGCATCCAAGTTTGATGCGCGGTTCTGTGGTCTTTCTTTGAAGGATTGAAATTCTATGACATTCTGACACAGGTCCATCCCTAGCCAAACTGCCGCCTTAGGCAGAGAACCAATTTGCCACCCTATCAGAAGCTAACTTTGCAGACTGCAAAAAATTAATATTGGGAAATCGGGGTATTTAGTTTGTGGATGAAAGCTTATCTTTTTTAAGTTTTCATCAAATTGTCAAGAATTCTCAATATGGAGTTCACTACCGATATCAAATTTCGAGCTTTTTCATATAGGTATCTATTTTAATCGCTTGTTGGATGGGATTGACTTAGAAGAAATAATCATATTTCTTATTTCTATGGTATCAGCTGTATATTATTGAATAAGTGAATATGATTGTTTCCATAGATCCTATTTCATCAACCGATGCCTGACACTTCAAACATAGGTATTCCCCAGTTCAAGAAAAAAACCAATGAAAAATAAAATATTATGGAACTTCTTCAACCTTATCTGGAGTCCTTAGATCTAAAGGCAAATCTGAAAATTCAGATTATGAGAACATTCACTTTGCACATAAAACACGATCAAAAAATAAAATAATATTATGAAATAAAAATTTCCTTATATTTCTCCAGAAGGATAAGTTGGAAATGGTGGAATGGAATCGTTTCTCATATATTTTGCTTTCCATTTTGAGGAATGATTGGGGAATTGAAAAGAAAAATAATCCAGAAGCCACCCCAAATAGACAATAAAATTCGCCAACGTTTAGCAAAGCGAATGCCGACAAACCAGACAGGGCCTTATATAAGGCCTAATATAAAAATGGTGTCAAGTGAGACAGACGTAAACGAACGCGATGGCGATGAACTATCGAATTATAGTGGAACACCAAGTGAAAAATTATTCGAATGTTGTTCGAAACCATGTAAAGTGGTGTTGTGTAAGAACTGTGACTCATTCTACCATGAGGGATGCGTTAAACGCATGAAAAACATAGTTCATATAAGTGACTCTTTGATAATTTGTTGTCAACAAAAGCAGACTTCCAGTGGAAAAGAAGACCTAGGAACCTACACAGACCGGGTGAGCAAGCTGGAATTCTCTAAAACAGAAATGGAAAATATTTATTTGAAGCAAATAATACATGAAATCCAAGAGAAAAATGAAATCCTACATCAAAACACCTTTTTGTTGCTTGGAAAAAATTGATTACATGAGGTCCCCACAGCAGTATACGGGGTCCGCGCCACCTATAGTACATGCTGCAAATCGCCTTCAACAATTGGCAGAAATCAACACAGTGATAAAATCTGCAGGTATACCAGCACCAGCTGTAAAGAATCAGCCGGTACCGCTAATTCGCAATATTAGCATAGAACAAGATAAGATGAGTCATTTTGAAGCATCGGTTCATAGAAACCATGAAAATGTCAGTACGGTTTAAATTCATCACGGAGAATGGAAACGAGGTTGTATATCAGGACAGTATCGAGAAACTTAGACCAGAGGAAGATAACTTCAAAACAGTCACGTACAGAAGAGGAAAACGACTACAAAAACAACAAAGACCAGCGCCTGTGAAAGGAGAAATGGAAACTACATGTCTACCAGCAACAAAACAAACAAGCTGCCTCTTTTTAACAGGTCTTAAACCTGAAACCAAGTCAGAAGAAGTGAAAGAATATATTAACAAGACATTTGAAATAGATGCAACATGTGAAATAATTAAGACAAGGAAAGATAAGTACAAAAGTTCTTTTAAGGTCTATGAAGAGCAAGGTTTCAAAGATATTTTAATGCATCCAAGTAAATGGAAGAAGGGCATTAGTATAAACCATTTTCTTGATAAAACTCCAGATATACTAGTATATCAACAATACTGATGCTGCAGAAAACATAAAAATCTTGGACAAGAGCATGTTCCTGAGCCCAATAGTGGAGCAGGAAATGTTCAGTTATATTAGGCAGATGAAAAACAAGAAGTCTGTGGGATATGATGGCATACCAGTCAGTCTTCTGAAATCCAGTGCACAAATACTTGCGAAGCCTCTAACACATATTATGAATCGAATAATAGGAACAGGCAACTATCCACACGCTCTTAAAGAATCATGGGTCAAACCAATTTATAAAAAAGGTAATAGAGGTGATTATGACAACTACATATACTACCAATATCTCTTCTTTCCAACATCAACAAGATCTTTGAGAAAATAATTTTTGATAAAACGAACAATTTTTTTGAGGTAAATAACATATTAGTCGATCAACAGTGTGTGTTTAGAAAAGTAAATCAACAATTAATGCTGTATACCAGGCACTTGCCTCAGTCTTAAAGTCTATCAATAAAAATCATTATACAGCAGCACTCTGTCTGGATCTCTCAAAGGCCTTTGACAGAGTGAATCATAACATATTGCTGAAGAAAATGGAAAGATATGGCATAAGAGGTGTTGCCCTGAGACTTTTTAGGTCTTACCTTACCAGAAGAAGACAGAGAATAACTGAGAAGACAAAAAATGGTGAACAACTAACATCAGATGAACTACCTGTGGAGAGGAGTGTACCTCAAGTTTCTATTCTAGGCCTCCTTTTATATATAATATATACCAATGATCTGATCCAGGAAACGTCCAGTGATGCAGTTATGTATGCTGATGATGTGTCTATGATCTGCAGCGGTACCACAGCAGATGAATGTCAAGCAAAATTGAGGGAAGACCTGGTGAAACTGGATGAATGGTTCCAAAATAATGATTTAGTAATGAACATCAAGAAAACAAAAATACTTATGTTTAGAAAAAAAAGCCAGCAAACTCTCAATATAACTTATAATGAGATTTTCTGGGCAAACTCAGTAGATGCAAATAGAATATTTTTGCTTCAGAAAAAATGTTTGAGGGTAGTTTTCAATTTAAAACAAACTGAAACTTGTAGAAGTATTTTTGTTGGACACAGTATCCTAACGCTCTACAGTTTATTTATACAGGGTGTTCCTAAATTGAACGTACAAACAAAAAAGGGAGATTCCTTAAGTGAGTTTAAGAAAAAAAAGTCCCATAAACATGGGGTCGCAAACGGTTCGTTTTCGAGATACAGAGTGTTTCTTGTTGTAATACATTTTTTGTGTTGATAATACGAGTTTATCGAATCTTTATGAATCATCGCTACAGATCAGGAAAATTTCCATAAAAACTGACACTGAATTCATTCACCACAGCTTACAAAGTGGCCTTCCCATCATAATTTGGATTTTCACGAGGATTTCGAGAGAATCGTTCAAAATTTTTTTCTCTCGAAATCGTTGGTAGATACGACAAAACTACAAGAGACCGAAAAGTTCAGTATAAAAACAAAGCTTCTTTTTACATTTTTTCAAATTAACAGTTGCTCACCAAAAAAAAGTTCTGCAGAAGAACAGGTGGCAGTGTTCCAGAAAAAATATCACCCTGTAGATCTTCTATCGAAATTGCCATGTCACGTGGTGCCAAATTTCAGTTGAATATCTTGTGAAGTGTAGATACTATGAGAAAAAAACTTGAAAAAAATTCAAACTTCAACACTCTGTATCTCGAAAACGAAACGTTTGCGACCCCATGTTTATGGGACTTTTTTTTCTTAAACCCACTTGAGGAATCTCCCTTTTTCGTTTGTACGTTCAATTTATGAACACCCTGTATATGAGTGTGTGGTTTTTGTGGTCAACAATTATAACGATTTTAAGAACTTTCTCCTTAAGCATGAATATAACACTAGAGGCAGGGATTACCTATGTGCTGAAAAAACTAGTTTTACTTATTTTCAAAAGAATGGTCACTACATAATACTCAAAATTTGGAATACATTACCTCAAAACTTCAAAAGTAAAAATGCTGTAATTCAGAAAAAGACACTAAAAAAGTTATTGATCAGGAAATAAATAAATGTTATTACACTCTTGGTGAATTTCTTTGTGAAAAGGATTTTGAAGATCTCTAGTGACTTTGTTTATGGTTTCTCTGACTTTGTTTATTTTTTGTACTATTTTTCTTTTGTTTTCACTGAACGTGATCAACACCTGATTTATTCTCAGTTTGGATTGGCAATTCATCATGAATATAGGTAAACTCACGCCTGAACAAGGCTTGCAAATAGTGCAATTTTATTTCGAAAATAATGGTTCTGTGCGGAATACGTATTGCGCACTTCGTCCATTTTAGTTTGCTTAGCGATGAAGCGCACTTCTAGTTGAATGACTACGCCAACAAACAAAACTGCCGCATTTGGAGTGAAGCTAATCCTCAAGTGTATGTCGAAACATCGTTACATCCAGAAAAACTGACTGTTTGGTGCGCTTTATGGGCTGGTGGAATCATTGTTCCGTACTTCTTCAAAAACGATGATGAACGTTACAGTCAATGGTGATCGGTATAAAGCCATGATTACTAACTTTTTCATTCCTGAATTGAACAACCATGATGTCCAGGAGCTGTGGTTTCAACAAGATGGCGCAAAATGTCACACAGCTCGTGCCACAATCGACTTATTGAAAGACACGTTTGGTGACCGCCTAATTTCACGTTTTGGACCTGTGAATTGGCCTCCAAGATCTTGTGATTTAACACCGCTAGACTACTTTCTGTGGGGCTATGTAAAGTCATTGGTCTATGCGGATAAGCCACAAACCCTTGACCATTTGGAAGACAACATTCGCCGTATTATTGCCGATATACGGCCACAAATGTTGGAAAAAGTCATCGAAAATTGGACGTCCAGATTGGACTACATCCGAGCCAGCCGTGGCGGTCATATGCCAGAAATCATATTTAAAATGTAATGCCATAAGATTATCTTGCGGATAAATAAAATTCATGTCAATCGAATAATCCATCGTTGTTTAATTGCAATTTAAAGTTCTATAGTTCTAAAAAAACACCCTTTAGATCCCTGATGATGGCTATGACAACGGCGGAAATCTAGGGTTCACGAAATAAAGGTTTTGGATTCCATTATCCGATACCACTTTTCATAGAAGAATCAAAGTATTTTAACTTATTTATGGTATAATGGAGGTTATGAAGTTTTAAAATTATGGTAGCATTTCAGAACGAATAGTTACGACCGAGATGGTTTATCGAAAGATTATTGATAATTTTTGTAATGACATGTGAAATAGAAAGGAAGGTAGTCATTGTGTAAAATTTGCGGTATTTTGAGTTCTGAAGTATCTAATGGTTTTATCCTGGGTTTTATCCGATTTCTTGTAGCCAACTGTAAGGAGTTGAATTGCTTATTTTTGAAAAACTCCAAATATTCATAATTAGGAATAAATGAACCGAGAAAAGCACCGGCATTTGAACGTTAGTTTAAGCATATAACAATTGCGCCCTTACATATTATCTACATATACAATAATTATTTGTTTTACTAGGCAGCAAAGTAGTAGATTGACAGCAGTCCGACCATCAGTTTGTGAGATTTTGCGGTGTGAGTGTAGCTACTTTTATTATTTGAAAAAATATGGAAAGAAAAGAATTTCGTGTGCTGATAAAATATTGCTTTTTGGAGGGGAAAAATACAGTTGAAGCAAAATCTTGACTTGATGAAGAGTTTCTGGGGTCTGCATTATGAATTGAAATGCTAAGTTTAAACGTGGTGAAATGAGCACCGGAGACGGCAAACGCAGTGGACGCCCAAAAGAGGCTGCCACCGACGAAAGATCCGAAAAAGTTCACAAAATAATTTTGAATGACCGTAGAGTGAAGTTGATCGAGATAGCAGACATAATGACGATATCATCTGAACTTGTACATCATATTATTCATGAATATTTGTACATGAGAAGGCTGTGTGCAAAATGGGTACCGCGCGAGCTCACAATCGATCAAAAGCAACAACGTGATAATGATTCTGAGGAATGTTTGAAGCTGTTTAAGTGCAATAAACCGGAATTTTTGCGTCGATATGTGACAATGGATGAATGAATAATTTCACTCCGGAGTCCAATCGACAGAATCCAAAGCGAGGAAAAACACAACAATCAGCTGGCAAGGTTATGGCATCAATATTCTGGGATGCGCAAGATATAATTTTCATTGATTACCTCCACAAGGGCCAGAACATCAACAGCGATTATTATACAGGGTGTCCGGGGAATAACTGTACATACTCTTACCAGAGACAGAGTTGGACTAGCTGATTACTGATTGACTGTAAAAAATTAATTTCTGGATTTCCCTAGAAAGATACAGGGTGATTTTCCAACTTCGTGAAAATACTTAGACCATCATAAAATCCAAACTTATTGACGAATAGTATTGAAACTTGGGAGATTATTGGTACATGCTAAGGTGGAGTCAGAACGATATCAATTATTTCATTATTTCAGGGCCGGACTCATTAATCTTCATTTAAAGTGTTCAGGGTAAAAAAAACACTTTTTATTTCGAATTACAAAAAATTGATTCGCTTTTTAGAAAGAAGCTAAATTATGCTTCAATTTGCGGTATCGCTTAAAGTTGTCACATCAACAATTATTTTTTTATGAATTTTTGAATTTGGATAAAGTTCGAAAATTTAAATTTATTTACCTGAACAGGATTTGTCATCTTGCGGAGTTCGAAAATAAATAATAGATTTTCTTAAAAAAGTCACTGAAGGTGAGGAAGACTATAATAATTTATTGATATACTGGGTGGCCACCCCAGAAGTACTCTGAGAAAGAGGAGATATGCTTTTCAGTTTGGGAGAATGTTACAAAATATCTTACTAGATTCAAAGATTCAAGATCAAAAATGCACAGAAATAAAATTTCCTACAAGATAAAATATGAATTCCTATAAAATATTCTGTGATAAACTTCAAACATTTTGACAACTGAAATTTGAGATTGTTGTTTGTTGCTTGTGCTTTGATTATTATAAAATAGTGAAATTACCAAAATGGCCAATTTCACAAACAGAAAATATGCTGATATGATGTTCGTGTATGGTAAATGTGAGGGAAATAGTCGAGCTGCTGTGAGAGAGTATCGTCTGAGATTTCCGTCGCGCAGAATTCCCAATCACCAAACATTTTCTGCAGTATTTAGTTGTATAGCGCAATATGGTAGAGTGCCAGATAGGAAGAAGGATCGCCAAAGGAATCTAGAAAGAAGTGATGAAGTACTCCAATTAATTCAAGCACAACCTTCAACTAGTATAAGGAGAGTAAGTGCACAATTACATTTGCCGAAGCATAAGGTGCACAGAATAATCAAAGAGGAAAATATGTACCCGTACCACATACAACAGGTACAACGATTGGAACCTGGCGATAATGTCTTAAGCCTGAATTTTGCACATTGGATAGCAAATCACAGAGTCACTTTGTACAGAACAATATTCAGTGATGAGGCTCAATTCACCAGAGACGGTGTGTTCAATATTCATAACTCGCATATTTGGGCCGAAAATAATCCACACAGTATAAGACTGAGAAATTCACAACATAAATTTTCAGTAAATGTTTGGTGTGCTGTGATAAACAAACATTTGATTGGGCCTCATTTTTTTGACGGTCGCCTTACAAGTGCGATTTATCTAGATTTCTTACAAAATATTTTACCCGACATGCTACAGGGAATAAATATTAGAGGAATTTATTTCCAGCATGATGGAGCTGGACCTCATTTTGGTTTGGAAGTGAGAAGTTACCTCGACAATACCTATCCAAATAGGTGGATAGGTCGAGGAGGACCTATTCCATGGCCTCCTCGATCTCCAGATTTCAACCCGCTAGATTATTTTTTATGGGGAAAATTGAAGGATATGGTATATTCTGAAGAAATCCAGTCAAGAGAACAACTGATGAACAGAATTATCAACTGTTGCGATATTTTAAGAAATAATGGCGATATGATTCGCAAGGCTGTATCCAATTTGAACATTCGGCAAGAGAAATGTATACAAGCTAATGGTTTTCATTTCGAACCACTTCTGAAATAACGTTAACTCTGCAATTCATTCGTTCCTATTTTCGTTTTTATTAGGTACTCTTCAATGTATTTTAGTTTGTTTCATTTGTTATTGTTTCGTTATCGAATGTGCTTATCAAAGCTCTGAACTTTTTTGAAAATTTTTTACTAATACTTTCGCATTTTATATTCAAACATGAGATTTTCAGTTCTCTTCATGGTGAAAAATTCAATTTTTCGAACTTTATCCAAATTCAAAAATTCATAAAAAAATAATTGTTGATGTGACAACTTTAAGCGATACCGCAAATTGAAGCATAATTTAGCTTCTTTCTAAAAAGCGAATCAATTTTTTGTAATTCGAAATAAAAAGTGTTTTTTTTACCCTGAACACTTTAAATGAAGATTAATGAGTCCGGCCCTGGAATAATGAAATAATTGATATCGTTCTGACTCGACCTTAGCATGTACCAATAATCTCCCAAGCTTCAATACTATTCGTCAATAAGTTTGGATTTTATGATGGTCTAAGTATTTCCATGAAGTTGGAAAATCACCCTGTATCTTTCTAGGGAAATCCAGAAATTATTTTTTTACAGTCAATCAGTAATCAGCTAGTCCAACTCTATCTCTGGTAAGAGTATGTACAGTTATTCCCCGGACACCCTGTATAACGTTATTGGATCGTTTAAAGGATACAATCATCGAAAAACGGCCCCATTTGAAGAAAAAAAAAGGTGCTGTTTCATTAAGACAATGCGCCGTGTCACATATCTATGAAAATAATGGCAAAATTGCATGAATTGGGCTTCGAATCACTTCTGCATCCACCGTATTCGCCAGATCTGGCCTGCAGCGACAGTTTCCTGTTCCCAGACATCAAAATAATGCTTCGCTTGAAGAAGTAATCGCCGAAACTTAGGCCTATTTTGAAGCGAAAGATAAATCGTACTACAAAAATGGTATCAAAATGTTGGAAGAACGCTATAATTGTTGAATCGCCCTCGAATGCAACTGTGTTGAATAATAAAATCGAATTTGGCCGTTAAAATGTGTGGATATCCGATATTTTTCCTAAAAACTGTCAGAAATTTCATAAGTTGTCAAATAATTATTATTATGGTGATAAAATAGGCCAATATCCCCGAATTATCGATTTCCCGTAGCCGATATCAATGTCTTCTTCTTCAAGTTCATAAAAGAGGCAAATTGAACGGTAAACCGCGGACTTTTCAATTGGCCATAATAATAACAACAACAACAAGTTCTTTATTGATAAGAATCAATAGGCCATCGACCGAGGTCCTTCAGCCACATAATAATAATTATTTGACAATTTATGAAATTTCTGGCAGTTTTTTGAAAAATTTTTGGATATATTTATATTTAGAAAGTGATAGCGACTTAAAAGTATTAACTCCTTCAGAAATAAGGGAGGTAGCAAAAAATATTGATTGTCAAAAATTGTAGAATGTTTTATTCCCATTGAGAATAATTATTTTGCTGGCTAGGCAAAAAATTCCATACTCTGCTGCCTAGGCAGGAAAAGTAATTCATTGCTGATTGATATGTGTCTGTAAAATCAATATTTGCTGTCAATCGGAGAAAAACTCATTTTTCAAGTTAGTCAGATACGTTGTTATGGAAATAATGAAATACATTTTTTCAATATCCGTCTGAAATTTTCTATGGTTCTGTTGACACAATCAAACTGGAATTCTTCAAGTCTGAAATTGGTATTTCAGACTATTCTGCTTAATTTTTTCTCATTCTGCCGATAATGAAAACGAAATTTCGTCACACATAGCTTTAAATTGCTTTTATACATCTTAATGCAGAATTTCATATCAATCGCATTTGTACTTTGAAAATTATGAGGAAACAAAATTTCGAACGGCCAACGGAAACCCTAGGTCAAATTTTTCCCGAATTTCGAGCCTACCCTAAATTTGAATTTTCAATATTTTCCGATCTAGAGCTATCGACATCAATAAGTTGAACTTCATGATTTCAGACTATTCCCAGCTCAATATTCGCAAATTGCGAACATCGTGATGAAATGATTTAATTCTCTTTTCGAGGAGCCGGCGCTCAAAAAGGAGACAATATAGGCATTTAGGTACTTCTTCGCATCATAATTCTGCTTTTATATTCCTTCAGCTTGGAGAGTAGTTTAGAGATAATTATACGAACATAACAGAAAAAAATGGCTTAGGCAATAAAACTGTCAAAGTTTACCTGAAATTCGATGTCAACAAAAGATGCAAGTGGTAGACTATTGCAACTGTATCTTTGCATTCAAAATAGTAGGTGTTTCCACTTCCGCAAGTGATTGACTTTTGTAGATATTTCGCTTGAAAACATTCACAAACCCAGAACCCCATCCGCTTCATTGAACTTATCCGATAATGATGGTCATAACAATAAGGTTGCCACTTGCAGTAAAAATGACAGAAAAGTCATTTCCCTGAACTGGAATGCTTGGATTGAAATATTGATAGGGAAGAAAGAAAGTAATGTGGGATAGGTATTGAGAAGAATTTCACCATGCGGAATTAAAATAAATATTTACAGGCAATGAAAGAGTACTTTGAATGAACATAACATAAATAATATCTCTTCTTAGCCTATGAATTGCAAACACCACTTATTTCCATGTTTTTTATGGACAATAGCAGAATTTATACAATGCAATTCACTTGAATCTCGCGAATAACTCCAATAATTTATGAACACTCTAATAAAATACAGTACGTTATTTGGGATTGGTATCTAAGGAATCATTTGCTCAGAAAAATTACTTAACTAAGACTGAACATTTGTATAGAAGAAATTATTAAAAATGAAAATGAAAACTTATAATGACTATCCAGCCGGTTTGAATTAGTAGTTTTTTCAATCTAGAAATGGGGTTTAGGGGGTTCAAATTCCCCCGAAATGTGACGATGTCACCATTCATTGAAATAAAAAGAATCGAGATGGCCCGCAGCATAACTGTAGACCAACCTTCGCGCAGCCGCAGTCGATAACTTGAATCTTGAAACTCTAATTTTAAACCATATTAGGGAGTCGTCTCAATGATGGACTCAGTATAGGTATACAGAATAATAATTTGAAGCTTCTTGCAGATAGCGTTGTCAGAATCTCCAAAAATCCAAGAAGGATATTGAAAAAATGAGAAAAACATTGACGTCGAGTAGGGAACATTTGAGCGCTCGATAATTCATTTGATAAGATAATTTTTTGGGTAGAAAATACTGCCAATTATACACAATAAAAAAGAGGAATTCTTGTATTCACATCAATGCAAAGCTCTTGAGCGCTCGTTTATTGATATGTCGATATGTTGCAAACCAAATATATTCATATATATTCTCAACATACAGATATGTGGTCTCCAAGACCACATTGGTACAATTGACGCACCAATAAAAATGTATATTCAATAATAATAATGTATAATTAATAATTATCCTTCAAACCAAATATTCACATTTTACATTGAAATGCATTCGGCATAAGACCTGTAACCAGAAAATATTACGAAAAAATAGCAAATAAGAATATTAGCAAGCGCTCAAAAGCTCTTGAATTCACTTCAGCGATTTCTTCTTTTTCAATGGATAATCTCTAGAAGAGGGAAATAATGAACCCTTGAGTAAAATTTGCAGTGTTTTTTGCCGAAAGAATTATTTTCTCAAGTTATGACAATCAGACAACTGACAAGTATAGTAACCGATTTCGTACCAAATTATTGGCTATGGGTAATAGCTTTTATAAATTGCCTAATCTTTATATTATGGCGATAGTCACAATCAAAAATCCAATGTTCAATTTCAGTTCATTTTTCTATCTACGATAGATGACCGGTCGATCAAAGTTTTGTGAAAGGCTAGTGATAAACTTTCATATTCATATTCATTCCGCAGTTAAGTAGGTACGCCTTAATGATCGAGCTTGTACAGTGTATAATGTATAGATAGCACCAACCAAAAAGTGAAATTATGCATTCCTTGAAGCAATTATTTATATTATCTTCTAATTCTTAACATAGGTGGTATATGAGTAGGACAATGTCATCGTAAGAGACGTGTAAAGCAGGCAACCACACCCAGCGGGTTTAAAAATCACCCGCAGAGTTCAAGATGTTCCTTCATTTTCCCACCCATGAAATTATATGACCATCGAGTTCTGATAGTTATCGGATGAAATGTTTGTCTCCGTAACTCAACACTGCCTGCACTTTGCTCGATATATCTCTGAACGGAATCTGAAATATGTTGCCATAGAAAATTTATTTATTTTCAGGATCATCGAAATTATAAGATCTGGTTTAAGTTTCGGACAGGAGGACATGGACCGAATTTATGGAATTGTTCATTTATAGGTGGCAAGGGGGGATTCGGTGAGACGGTTTTCGTAGAAAATCGAGATACGGGCGAGGTGGGTGTAGTCATGGCTACAATATAAGCTGTTCTCGAGATATTTTCATTGGGGATATTCATTACACATTTTTAAGGTAGTTTGATTATTTCTGTTTGTTATGTTTCATTCCAAAACATTTTGAAATTTGTAAAAGATTTGATATGTTGCTTAATATTTCAAAATGGCTTGAACTTTTGCTTATTCCAACCTGATCATAAGAGTGACGTTTCATCAAATTTAAAATAGAATCAATCAAAAGGTAGTAGGTTTATACCTATGAATATTTTGACAAATTGGATTTGATTTCGAATTTAAAAATTTTTTCAATACTGAGCATTGACGAAACTATGTACATTGAGTGAAATGGAGCGCATAGGTACGCCCTACTCCAATTTCGAGTCTTCTGCAAGTCAGGGAATGAATTATGAACGAGAATTCAACATGAAAATATGTATGTGATAATGGGCGCGATGATTTTATTGGAAAAAAATTAGAAAGTACCTGTATAAAAAATATTTTTTCTCCGATTGACAGCGAATATTAATTTTGCAAACACACATCAATCAGTAAAGTATTACTTTTCATGCCTAGGCATCAGAATAATTATTCTCTATGAGAATATAACATGCCATAAGTTGTCAAACTATAATTATTATGCTCAATGGTCATATACACTTCCATAGCACCAATCATTCCAACAATTGCGATTTCTATCAAATCTCGTTATGATTTATCACTAGAGAAAAATTAAAACGATTGTGGGAATTGTAATAATTCGCAAATATAATATCCTACATATATCATTCTAAACAATCGGAAACAAAGTTTTATGTTCAACTCTGCAGCAAAGTAGATTGCCTTAGCTGAATTCCTATCAGCCGCGGCAGTCAATCTACTACTTTGCTGCCTAGTAAAACAAATAAGTATTCTTAGCGCTATGTTTAATTTTAGTGAAGAAATAAAAAAAAAACTGATTTTTGGCAAAAGTAACTTAAGAATTTTGTAACACTATGAGTACCTACTATGACGCATCTCACAAGGCACCATGTGGAGTAGTTTCTAGCTAAATTAAAAATAACTAATCTATTCCCCTGATATGGTTTCATCCAATTTTTCCCTCTTATCAAAACACAAATTACAACTTCATGGACTTTGAGTTGAGAGAATTCAAGACGAATAGTTATATCTTTTTTTGATAATTTTTCAAAAAATATTATCTAATTATCTGTCTAGATAACTCATTAGCGTAGGTGAAAGTTTTATGTCGGAAGAGGTCTTCTATGATGGTGATACAATAAATTTGGACGCAGAATACCTATATCTCTACGATTAATTGGTGGTGAATGCTTGTTACTCCATGACAATAGTATTTACCATTTGTAATTTTTAATTATGCATGAAAGCATTCTGTCGTTCATGAGTGAAAATTTGTTCGTGTGAAGTTAGTATCAGCAACTGTTTATGACGTGCGTTGGTTAAGGCCGAATATTTGCGAGAAATTGCCAAAAATACTATATCACAGAATTTGAACCACCGGAGGGTTACACAATACTTGTCATTGTAACGAAATGACGAGCAATTTGTTTGGAGAACGATCGCTCAAAAATGAGTTTAGTGTGTTCATAAAAAGTAATATTAAAAGTAAGGATGAATGTTGAATAGTTATTTATATACAAGTGCAGAAGGCATTGATATTCTTCCACGAGTTCAAAATTCAAAAACGAGCCACGAAGTGGCGAGTTTTGGAATGAACGAGTGGTAGAATGAGCCTTCTGTACGAGTATTATACATTATTTTCTCTAATTCATAGCATTTTCATTGAAATTAATGAAATATTTACATAAATATAATTCAGTGATTTTTGCATTGAAAAATGTTGGTTGGCAGAACTGATTTCTTTAAGGCAATTTGATGAATTGACAGATAAAGCCGTAGCGGAAAGTTCGGAGTGCCAACATAGAATCATAAAATATAACCATGAAAACTGTGCATTTCTGATATATTCTCGCACGATTTTGTTCTACAAGATGTGGAAGAATGAACGGAATAACCACAGAATTAGAGAAAATCTATTACTTATATGCGTTTTCTCATAGAAATTTTGACACACTTTACTATAAAAATGCATTTCAACTACAAGTTTTTCTAATATCTTTGGAGTATTAGCGAATATTCGAGTACCAAATTTCTTCGAAGGTAGAGGTATGTACCTATAATTCAGAAACTCAAATCTCTCAACAGCAAAATTAAAAGTTTATTTGCTTTTGCTTGGGATTAACATGCTAAGGTTCATCCCAGAAAACCAAACCACCATCTCTCATTCCTCCTATTGAGAAACCCATATTCTACTCTAATTCTCCGATGAAAAACGGTCGCAAGTGTTGTAATATTCAAATTACCTTCGTTGACTTACACTAAAATGCGAAGTCCCATCGGGATTTGATGGTGTATTTAATTCCAGATAACGATCTCGTGCTCACTATCCCAAGAAATATACCTACATTTATTATTCCAATTTTGGTAGTTAACCTGGTGAGTTCGAGATAATCTGCTATATTATGTTAGGTGCTTAAACTCTAACTTGCTCAGAATATATGTGACAACGACTTATAAGGGAAATATGTTTCGATATTCCTTTGATGTGATATTTTCCATTAGACTATTTTCATATTAATATTAATTGATTTGTATTGTAGGCACAAAGTAGCGATTATGAGTAACATTTTTGGTTTATTGTTTTTGACATGAATTATTCTTATCATTATCTTTCTATTCGTTATAAATAAATGAACTTATAGGTAATAAAGAGGTTGTACACTGAGATGTTTTGGTTCGAGATTATTCAAAACATAATTTTTGATAGTTATTAACGAAATGAAACGCACTGACTTGGCGTTATGAGCTTTTGAGCCCCAATTAATTCATGTGCTTATTGCGTCTTACGAGGTCGAAGAATTATGGATATCTATACGAGATGTGATTCACTACGAGGTACCTAATTGATGTCGGTTACTTTATCTAGATGAGGGATTCTTTGGATACCTACGATCCTCCTGAACTGAAAAAAGGTCCACCTTTTTATTTTTCATTAAAATTCACATTGATATTGAATAAAACTGAAATAATAATAAAATATCTGTTTCGAATTTTTGAAAATGTAGTTACATTTTTCATTCAAATCATCATTTGAATGTTAATAGTTGACCTCAAGAGGTCAGAATATAGTTGACGGAACAATTCTTAAGTTGAATAAAATCTGCCACAATTACTCAATTTCCATCTTTTTTATCAATATTCACATAGTAAATTGAGGGATTCGAGTTTATTTTAAAGAAGTTTTTACGTCTCCATCCAATAATTCATTGATACATAAAAATGAACGTAAGGTGTAAGTGAACAATCGATGTGAATATCGGCGCATATAAACACTACTAGAAGCAGTCTAGGGAGTAATTAAATATTACGTAAACCAATAAACTTTCAAATCCAGCACCAGATTGTCACGGGTGTTTTGTTCACGCCTGAAAGAGCGGTTCGCGTGATCCGATTGGTTCTATCGTGCCACGTGCATAATGGAATCATTTTGAAGTTGATAACTACACCCATAATATGGTACATAGTTGGTGTAATACTGTAATATAGCCATGTACTCAGTTTTCCCCCGGATGAAATATGTTAATACGCAGTTTAACCAGGAATATATTATGTACGGGTTACGTGACATATCATGGTACTGATTGTTTCTATTTCAATCCATTTATTCATGTTATGGTAATGTTGTCGATGAGATGTACAAGGTTTTAGCGAGATTTGATTTATTACTATTGCTACACGTGGATTGGACGTTTTGGACTGAATACTGGCCACTGAAACTCGGAGCGGCTTAGATTTCGGATTGAGTGTTAAATTCTGGTACTCTTTCATGGCGAAAATAACACTTCAACGCGTGCGTACAATCCTCCCTTACATTTTTTTAATTAATTTTGAGCGGTTGTTTCCGAACAGATAATATATTTGATTTAATATTTATTTGCATTTCGAAAAGTGTATGCAGACATTGCAGACACTATACAAAATGAGTTATTAGACAAACCAAGCCGAGGCGGAGTTTAGATCGCTATACAGAGTGAGTCTTTGACTTGTAAATATATTTTAACCGAAGATTCCTGAGGTCAAAAGAAACACTTTTTACCTTTACCCTTTTATTCCGATTCGGCCCGGTTAAAAAGATAAAAAAAAAGAAAATCGATAAAAAATGTGATTTTCGGCTATATCTCGTATATCGAAGGAAATGATTTTTGGAATATAGCTTTTCCTTGATGTCATACATTTTCTCACAAGATTCCTACACATCTTTCAGTTCCTTCATTATGAACATTACATCCCATAAAAATACCAGAATTTCGAAGAACTCAACTCTTCAACGTTCTTCAACGTTCATTGAAGAATATTTGGATAACTTGAAAAATAAAAGTATTCTTCATATTTTTTCGTACAAAGCCCGTTTTCGAGTAACTTGATCTTGAAAAAAAATTATCTGTGAAATTCAAAAAAATTGGGTACTTTGGCTAAACGCAACTCTGTTCTATTGTGAAAAAAAAACCACAGAAATGAATATTTACTATGATGTCCTGTCTCAGATTTTAGAATTGAAGTACTAGCCAACTTAGTTTGAAAATTAAGTTGTTTGAATAAGCTCAACTCAACTCCTCGATTTGATCACAAATTACTGAGGTTTGTCACAGCTCTGATAATATGAAGATACTTCATTAAAATCAACATTCTATCTTGAAAAATCCAGATCACCCTTGAAACTCATGTTTGAAAAAGTTTTCACGAAAGAGTCCCATTATAATGACAACAATCAATATCCCACTAAAGACTGCTGCTATCGAACATTACAGTATTCTTCTTCAGGTCATTCAAACTTACATCGAAACATACCACTAGGTACATACTAAACAAATTTTCATGTGATTGAGATTGAATACTTTTGTTCTTTTGCTATTCCATAAATTCGTCTTAGAGCAAATTATTGACATACTTCTAAGAGGGCCATAATTGTTTCAATGTGAAAACAAATTAGGTGAGTTGAAAAAAACAGGATATTCAATTGTGGATATTTATATTGAATACTTCATTTATTTTCAATGACAAAATCAAGATGAATCGAGTAGTAGAGTTGGCTATAATGCAGGTACACATTATAGAACAAATTTGATTACAAGTGGAGTCCAGAGCTGTGACGGGCACTGAAAAAAAGTGCTTGAGCACTAAGCACTAAGCACTCGAAAAAAAGGGCTTCGAGCACCAAGCACTAAGCACCGATTTTCACAAAAGACTCGCGATTACTAAGCACTTTGTAAAAGTAATTCGAAATTTCGAGCACTAAGCACTAAGCACTTTAGTAGTGTTGCATTTTCCCTATATTTGAACCAATAAAATGATGTTATAATATTCTTACCAATATAAACTGCTCTCTGCTATTCCACACAGCACCGCACTGTATAAGGAAGTAAAGGAACAGGGTAAAGGATTTAAATGGAACAAAATGGGACTTATACAATGCAAACTGACCTTCTAATGAACTGTAATCCTAATATATTTAAAATGTCCGTTAATTAAACCAAAACCGTTATATTAAACACCGAAAACTTTATACTAACAACCTTTAACTATTCTTTCCGACCGCCGATACATCTCATCTGATTTAATCTGACAAAACATACGTCTCGCTTTCCCAGAATGCGCAATGTTGCCAAAACCAAAAATCATAATAACTTAAAAAGGGCTAAAACATACCCCCCGCCCTGAAAACTCGATTTCAGTCACTTCGAAATCAAATACCTTTCATAAATGAACTTGTCAAAATCATCCACTATAAAAAAAATTCACCAAAAAAAGAAACAAAAAATTAACCTACAAAAAAAAATAGTAGTCAACTCTTCTGACTACTGGGTCGGTAAAGGACATACCTTTACTACAGGTCGTGTATAGGTACCTTTACTCGTTTTCAGCGTTACATTACGTACTATACCATCTTTTCCGGGATGGACCTCTGTGACCATCGCCAATGGCCAATGCAGTGGTGGCGAATTTTCACATTTTAATATGACAACCGTGCCAACTTCAATATTTGAGCATTTGTTCCGAAGAGTGCTGAACTCTTCAAAAGTTAGTTATTGAGTACCTATTACCTTATAGATCAGATTCTTAGCCGATTTGACGTTGCTCTCCCACAAGCCGCCCATGTGGGGTGCCCCGGCCGTATTAAAATTCCACTCAATACCATTCAAAACTAATTCATTTTGAAAAGAAGTTATAAATTGATCCGAATCAATAAATTCATTAATTTCGCAAAGAACTTTTTCAGCACCCACAAAGTTAGTGCCCCTATCTGAATACAGAACATTACAAGTACCCCGTCGAGATAAAAACCGTTTAAACGCTTGCAAAAAATGATCCGTAGATAAGGAACTGACGAGTTCCAAATGAACTGCTTTTACGCTGATACATATAAACAAACAAACATATCCCTTATATACTTGAATTTTTCTATTTTTACCGAGTGATATTTCGAACGGTCCAAAGTAATCTACCCCCGTTTGAGAAAATACTTTAGTAGAATTCACCCTTGAAGCAGGCAAATTCGCCATCAGAGGATAATTATTTCTGGGCTTTAACCTAAAACAATGATTACAGGCATGTATTTGCTGTCGTATAACATTACGACCACCCACTATCCAATATTTTTGTCTCAACAACGCTTCCAAAAGAAATGAACCTGTATGGAGATTTATTTTATGATAGTATTGAATTAATTTTACTGTAAAAGGATCTTTGCCTGGAAGTAGAATAGGGTGTTGGCTAGTAAACTTGAGCGAAGAATTTTCTAATCGCCCCCCCACCTTGAGAACTCCATCTTGGATGAAAGGAGTCAATTTGCGTAATTTTCCATAGATCTCTTTTTCTGAATTCAATAACCTTATTTCCGATCCGAATGCTTTATTCTGAACAATTTTTATCAATACGATCTCCGCTTTTTTCAAATCATCTGCTATAATAAATTTTCTCTTGGGAGGCTTCTTCAAAAATCTAAGTAACCAAACCGTAATCCGCAAAATAGAAATCCAAGACGAAACTCTAGAAAACATTGTATAAAACGATTCATTCGCTACATTCCGAACAGACACATAACACCCAGTTTTTATCTCCGATCCAAATGTTACCGAATTTACAAGTTGTTGATCATTAGGAATTAACTTCAATAGATCGAAAGAGTTAGAAGACCACTTAACTAACTCGAATTTTCCTTCTGCGAATAATGACACTGATTGTGAATACAAACTAAATGCTTCCTCTTCCGAAGGAATGCTGCAAACCAAATCATCTATGTAAACATCTGTCGAAACTATTTTCGTTGCTAAAGGATAACTACATCCATTTTCTTTTATCAATTGCTTTATAGTACGAAGAGCTAAATTTGGACTTGATTTGACCCCAAATGCTAAACGATTAAATTCAAATACCTGAACCGGATCATCAGGACTGAAACGCCAAAGCAAACTTTGAAGCCTTCATTGATAATCAACTAATTTTATTTGATGATACATTCGTCGAGTATCCGCTGTAATCGCTATTCGAAACAACCTAAAATTCAGCAATAAAGAAAATAGATCGGTTTGTAATTTTGGACCACCATGTAAAATGTCGTTCAACGAAACATCATTATCGGATGATGTACTAGCATCTAAAACCACACTAATTGGCGTACTCGAACTACTTTGCTTAACAATAGCATGATGAGGAATGTAATACGCAGGTTCCGAATCTTTTAAATATTCATCCTCAACCAAATGCATATAACCTAACTGAATTGCTTCTTTCATTATCTCATTATAACTCAAACGAAACTCCGGAAATTTCGCCAACCTTCTTTCTAATGAATAGAGCCGAATCAATGCCGTTGTCTTAGAATTACCCAAAGTATTCAGAGAATTCTTAAAAGGAAGCGCTACCGTGAAACGTCCCTCATAATCTCTACTAAAAGATGTAGAAAACAAATTTTCGCATATTACTTCTGCTGGGTCCGGCAAAATATTCTTTGGAACTTGTTCCATCTCCCAAAATTTATTAACCAAGTCATTTAACCGACACTCCTCCCTTAAACTGAAGAATACACCGAACTCTCCCTTTGACTCTAACTTACGAACCTTTCCCATAATCATATGACCAAATACCGTTTGTACCGCCACTGGAGATCCCGATGCTGATGGTACCGAATTACCCACAATAATCGAGAAAAGATCCGCCCCCATAATGCCATCAACTTCAGCCGGTTCGTCAAATTTTTCATCTGCCAATTGTATATTTCCAAAATTCTTTAAAACACCGCGATCAATTTTGGCTATTGGAAGTTTATCCGCAATTTTATCTACTAAAAATGCCTCAATAGAATATTTCTTAGTAAAATCATACCTAGATGAAACAATAATACTTGTAACACCTTTGATTGAATTTAAATTAGATCCAACCCCATGAATTGACGTTGAACATTGTGAAAATTTCAATCCTAATTTCTTACAACACCTATAAGTAAGTAAGTTAACCTGACTGCCACTATCTACTAAAAACCTAGCTGTTTTAAAACCACCCGAACCGTTTAAAACATTTACCACAACCGTCGACAATAAAACCGTATGAGTATCCCGATCACCCAAAGCAGTAGCACAAAAATTGTTGGTTGAAATCAACGAATTTGTATTCGAATCCGATTTCGAATTTGGATATTTTTCCAGTTCACCCTGTATACGTCCCAAATGTAGTAGGAAGTGGTGTTTTCTGGAACACTCTGAACATAATTTGTCTGAAGGACAGTCTCTTACCCCGTGATTTGGCGATAAGCAATTATAGCACCAGTTGTTATCCCGTACTGTAGCATATCGTTTAGATGGCGACAATTGTTTAAATTTATCACATCTACTCAACGAATGATTTTTCCGATTACAAAAAATACATATATTCGACCGATCCATTTCTACGCAAGAATTATTTTGATGTACAAAAAGGGATTTCGAATTACGAGTTTTATAGCTATCACCTCTACTAATGATTGATTGCTGATTTAGAGCCAAAATTTTCGATTGTTCCTTCACAAACTTAATCAAATTTTCATAGGTAGGTATCCCATTACCCCTAATAGTCATTTCAAATGATCTCACCGTATCAGAATCAAGCTTAGAAAGGGCCTTATGCATTAAAATGAAGTCCGACATATCATCTAATTTAAGCTTTTTCAAAGCCTGTACCGCACAATCAAATTTTTCCAAAAATATATTGAGACCCTTAGATGACTCACCCTGTATCGATTTAAACTCTAAAATTTGGCGTAGATAATTAGTTGCAAGAACGCGCTTATCCTGATATTTTTCCACAAGCGAATTCCAAATGATTTCATAATTTTCTCCAGTAGGAGCTAACGAAGAACAAATAGTCAACGCAGATCCTTTCAAACGACCTACTAAATAATTCACTTTATCAGTATCCGTAAGTAATTTATTTTCATGTATCAAACTCTTGAATATTGAATAAAAGGTTTCCCATTCTCTAATATTTCCCGAAAATTCCGGCAATTCAATCTTCGGTAATGTAGGAAGATTACGTATCAAACTTCCCTGAGGTTCAACATTAACCGAAGAAACATCTTTCTGAATTTGTTCTCGTTCCAATTTAGCCGCTGAAACTTGAATGTGACAACACATTTCATCAATAGTTCTAAATATATTAAAGTCTGGTTCGAACTCATCATTAATTTCAAAACTGAGCTCTGTTATATCGTCTATTATTTTCAGTAGGTCATTCTTTGTTGAATTAATTGAACTGACCATTGTTAAAAATTTAGTTTTAGCTACTTCAGTTGTTAATGACTTTGACAAATCCAATAAATTCTGCAGTATCGAAAATAAAGATTCTTTCTTAGCAATAAGCATCTTCATTTTCCGTTCAGTTGACGTTACACCCATTGTGTTGAAAGTCAAGTGCGCAGAATACTCGAAAACTAACCCCGCGAGTCTAAACTGTGAATTGAATACTTTTGTGTACGCTTGGCAACAAGGCTTACTCTGGGACCCGAATTTGATAACGACTGACCAAATACAAAAAACTACCGCACGTTTTTACTTCGCTCAATATCGTATGAACGAACAAAATAAACTGAATTAATATTTCCGAATACAATTAGGAATGAAATGAAAATGAGTTCCGAAACTCTGTATACCGATTGAAACCTAAATAAATGTAACCGAAACTTGAATTAAAGTTCAAAAAACCCGTGCTCGAAGAACCAAAAAATGTTGCATTTTCCCTATATTTGAACCAATAAAATGATGTTATAATATTCTTACCAATATAAACTGCTCTCTGCTATTCCACACAGCACCGCACTGTATAAGGAAGTAAAGGAACAGGGTAAAGGATTTAAATGGAAAAAATGGGACTTATACAATGCAAACTGACCTTCTAATGAACTGTAATCCTAATATATTTAAAATGTCCGTTAATTAAACCAAAACCGTTATATTAAACACCGAAAACTTTATACTAACAACCTTTAACTATTCTTTCCGACCGCCGATACATCTCATCTGATTTAATCTGACAAAACATACGTCTCGCTTTCCCAGAATGCGCAATGTTGCCAAAACCAAAAATCATAATAACTTAAAAAGGGCTAAAACAAGTAGGAACTGTTGAAAGTAAAGTTTTTTAATCGGAAAATATATTATTGCTATAATCTAATGAGAGATTATGGTCGGGTAAGAGAAGAAGTACACCAGAATTTTATAGAAGCGAACTGATTCAAAAAAGTAAATTTTTCGAAGTTGATAATATAAACAGGATTATCAAAATAAAGAAAAATGAGCAAAATGAAAATGAAAGAGAACAAGTTCAAATTCTTCAAATATGATTTTGAATTTCTAACAATTCAATTTTTATTCTAAAATAAAAATTGAATTGTTAGAAATTCAAAATCATATTTGAAGAATTTGAACTTGTTCTCTTTCATTTTCATATAGTCAAACATTTTTCTAAATGTTTGACTATATTTGAATGAAAGTAAAAATTGAATTGTCACAATAATGAATGATAACCAACAGATAAAGTGAATATCAAATAGCAGGAACCTGCATGGAAGGGACGAATGTGATGAGTTATTATTCCATACTTGAAAACTTACGACTATATAAGGTAAATGCACTGCTTCTCGACCAGTTAACAGAAACATCGATTTCGAGCACGATTTTTTCACACATAAACTTATCAAATATCAATGGTGTTGGTGTTCATCGATTCTTTGGCGAGTTTTAAATGATTTGTCATATAATTTTAAACGTTCTTTCCGCATTCAACCTTTGAAATGTGGAAACATAGAAAATCTCAATAACCTTCGGTTCTCGACCACGCCGCAGAGTTCTCGACCATTTTTGTGTTAGTTTTCGACCACTAATAATAGTGGCCGCTCCACTTAAAAATTTTATAAAAAACTTTAGAGCGAGATGAGTGATTAGTACTTACTTTCGTACCGTACCATCGACATCACTACCTATCACTCATATGGGTTTCAGATGAGCTAATCAAGTAAGAAACACTCGAAACGTAAAAAAAAATTATTTTGCAAAAGTTTCCACTTTCTATAAATATTTCAAAATAGCAACTCATACAACATTATTTGGTTATTTTGCTCTTAATATCTATTTAGAAACTAATGAGTAAATAAAATATAAAACACCGACCACTATCGTCTAGAATTAAGTACAATCAAATTGGTTCTCGACCGCGAATAAACAAAGGGTAGAAATAAGTGTTTCAACGTTAATTCGGTGGTCGCAAACTAATATTCAGAAAGTAGATATATAAATGAATCAGGGTATCGAAATAAAAACGAAAATGATCCAACAGAAATATATCGGTTGACATAAACAATTATTGAAGTAACATATTGGTTCTCGACCACTTCGGTCGAGAAATAAAAGATACACATTTTCCAATACCAGTTCGCGACCGCCGAATATTTAACAAAAAAATATACATTTATCTGCTTCTTGATTGAAATACAATCAAAGATATATCTTATAGTTGATATGGAACAAAATATACAAACATAATTCATTTAAAATAAGAAATAATAACTATTTCCTGGTCATATATCACAAAGCACTTTTCTAAGAGAGGACGAGAAAGAACCCTTTTCTATGATAGACGATTATTAACTAATTTTTAGCGCGAAAACTTTGACCTATACCCCTACTATGCAAACTATCTTAGAAGGGTAGAATGGTCGAGAACACATACCGCGAAAATATTTCGCACTACATGATATATTTTTATTATTATTTTATCTCAAATCACGGAATGGTCGAAAACCAGTGCCGGTCGGCTAACCAGTGCATTTACCCTATTTTAGAGCCATCATTCAGCCTTATTATTTCGTCATAATTTCTGCAATGCTCGACCGAGGGTTCGACTCACTGATGATGAATCTGTCTTGAAATTCGATTGTGTTCGTCCGGCCGAAAAAATGATAATTCTTGGAGAGATATTCAAACTTGAAATTTTCAGGATATCTTCGAATATCGAATGTTGCTGTTTAGTTTGTCCAAATCCAACAAGGAATCTCGTAGATATAGCCGTTCGAATTTTTTTTTGAAGATTTCGAAACTTTTGATTCAATCTCAATAAAATGTTGCCTTTAGATGTTAAATAACAATTTCAAGAGTCGTAATGAATATTATGTCGATAGCTCAACCAAAAACATAAAATTTCAAACAGAATATCTTGAAAAAATTATCCAATATTTCCTTGATCACAAAACCGACGAGTTTGGCTTAACCATAACTAGGCTTCGGATGAATATGAATTTGCATAACGGCATATTCCAATATATATTTGAGTTAAAGTTCATATTTTAATCATTTTCTGTTTTAAATACATATTTCCAAGATAAAATTGGTTTTTAAACAAGAACAAATCTAATAGAACCGTTCTTTTGGCAAATCCCAAAGAGCTTTTATGACTTTTTATGACCTACCCAACCCGCAAAGAATGCAGTATTCGGAGAAAATATTTATCCCAAATAATGACACACCATCTGGTAAGAAAGATAGTAAACCTCGTTTCTGTCGTTGTTTTTTAAGTGCCTACTGAAATATTTCTTTAGGCAAGTATCAGAGCAATGAGAATTCGAATGAATTTATGAATTTCACCATGGAAGAATCCTAATGGAACTATTTGCATATCAATTTCTTGACCCTTATACGTGTTAATTCTTATTATTTTAATTTTCACTATCGTTTACCTAACCCATGTAAATAAGACTACTTTTTTTTAATCGACTATTGGCCAACGCTATACTAAACTAATAAAATTTTGAGATTTTATTCTTTACGACCTTTATACCTGCTTCTGTATGTATTTTGTTCAAACAAGTACTTCATTAATTTCAACTATAGTATAAAATGAAGAACTAACTGTCACATGAGTGGATACATAAGATTTTTTGTCCCATCAGAAAAGATTTTGCCGATTTGTGTTTCTTTTTCAGAAATTCCTCATTTTCATAAGAGTTCTTTTCCCAAATAACTTCAAATATTGCCAAAATCTTGCAATCACTGACAATGATACAAGATACCCAATGATGAAATAGGTATAACCAAATACAAAATTATTTCAACATCAGTGTTCGAGGCACTAGATACAAGATATATACGTTTCGAAATTGAATCTCAAAGAATGATATACATGATATATAAGGTTGAAGTTTATAAGTACGATTTCAAGTAACAAAAATTATTATAATAATTATATTTAATTTCAATCGTAACTTTCAGAATTAGAATAAATCAATTCGATTCAAGATAATCAAATTTTTGGATGTTTTTTTTATTTCCTTTCAACAATTGAACATATGCTTTCATAGTCTCTTATTAAAAAATGAAACCGAATGATTAAATTGATTGAGAATACAAAGATACGTAAAAATTCTTTATAAAATAAAGTTCATAAAAAACTATTCATGGTGTTTAGGATCCACATGGTGTTTATGATTCAAAAGATTGGCTTCAATTTTTTTTCTCGAAAAAGAAGCTAGATATGACGGAAATAAAGGTGACGAAAAAGTTGTACCTATATTATTAGTTGTTCAATCTTTGAAAATTTATTAAAAACCACAAACGAGTCAGTTGCGTACTCTTTGCCCTCAATATTGTTTTGTCCACTGAGACACCACTGGACCTAAATAATTCAATCTAGTAAGAGCTAAATAAGCGCCTTATTACTTTCAATAACTTCACTAAATTTCAACAAAATTTATTTAAATACCCAAGTACCAAATATTTAATATTTCGTAGATCCTTCAGAATACCTATTTGTTGCTATTTACTAGTATTTTCTTCACAGTTTGAATACAATTCGTATGAAACTACTAACCGGGAAGGTGAATGAGTATAACCAGTTAAAATCTTTGACCGAGCTGCGCGGAATTAACTGACGTTTGAATTTGTTTTGAAATTCATAACAAATAACATGTTTACTAGGTACCTCCAAAGATGATAAATCAACAGTTGACCTATCATGATTGCCAAAATGTATAGGTATATTCGACAGGAAGGCTTTCTTGATTAGAATTAATGAACATCTAAAGAGTTTCCTTAACTGCAAGAACAATTGTACATATTTCAATCCTTCATTGGATTGAGGACATACGTTCAATCATAATATTGAAATTCTACAGACCGAAATTGAAAGTTGAGGCTTGAAATTCCTAGAACCACTAGATACCTATACCTAGATAGTCTCAACAAAATTATTAAGCGCTGAAATTTCGTAATGAAGGAATTTATTTGAATGAGATTTATAAATCTGATTGAGACGATTGGGAATTGGGATGCCTAGACTGTTTCGATGAATCAATTCATTGTTCTTTGAGATTCTACACGATTCTAGAAGAAAGTACGTAAACATAATAAAATCATAAAACTTCTTTGGTAGCTGTCGGCTGAGAACAACTACAAAGTATGAATCTACAAAGGGTATCCCATTAAAAACAGATGGTGTATAATATTCGATTGAAAATATTCCATTATCTCACATCTCGTATTCTAGTCGGCGGAAAAAATACCTATATGATATATGTTACTGAAATTTCATAGACAAATTGAAGTGGCTGAATAATCTGGTTCGATTCAAGGAAGAAAACTATAGACAAAAAGAAGAAATCCTAAAAAAATGTGTTCACCCCGGTCTACCCTGGGGTCTACCACAACAAAAATGGGTAATAAAATTATCAAAAATTATGTAAACACTTCACAGAAATATTTTCGGACTTTATTTCGTAAATTAACAATATACTAGCAAGAGGTTAATATCTAGCATCCATAAATAACGAAATATAACATTTTTGGAATCACAAGATCGGAGGTTCAGAAAAAGTCTTATTTCACGAGATCAAAATATGAAAATAATTTTCATAATGAAAACTAAAAAGCAAGATATGGAAACTAAATTTACTTGTAGAATACAACGCAACATTAAAAAATAGTGGTATGATTAGAAGAAAGGAATTGTGATTCGTGACAATTGTCGACACAAAGCATTCATATTTTCAAAAAATTATTCAATTTTATCGTTTACAGTCTGGCCAACTACTAATGATCGAACTTTGTTAGACTTCCTTCAATCATGCAAATATCAAAATTCTTATTGTTGAAAAAAAAAGGGGATGGTAATTGTAATAACTTTCTCATTTACCTATAAGATAGGTATTGAAATGTTCAATTTCAAAATATCATAATAGTACTGTTTATACTTTATTTTATAAGAAATATCCTGGGATATGATTGAAAATTCAATTTCCTACTCTCCTTCCGCCTAACAAATGCATTGATTTTTTATTAAATAAAACTTATCTGATATATAAATGCACACTGAATTCACACAAAAGAACCAGCGTCAGATCTTTATTGTGTACCTATTGAATTTTAATACACGATCAAAGACTAATCAGATTATGTGAAACGATCAAGGCGTCGGCGCATATTCGTGTAGATCGTGTAACAAAAATTCGGAAGTGCTTAGTGCTTAGTAATCCGCAAAAGTAATCGCGAGCACTTCAGTGCTCGGGAGCACTTTCGGGATTACTAAGCACTAAGCCTTTTGTCAAAGTGCTTCGATTACTAAGCACTAAGCACCGATTTTAAAAAGGGCTCGGGAGCACAAAAAGGCTTCAAGTGCTTTCGAAAGCACTAAGCACAATGCTTTGGCACAGCTCCACTGGAGTCTAACATTTTCCATTGATTACAGAGCCATAACATTTCATTTCCATATTTTCATATTGATGGCTTCAAAAATATCGATGCAGATCAATATTTTTATAAGATAGTTGGAACAAATCAAATGCTTCATTTCATGAAGGAATTGCTTTCTATCAGAATTCTCAGTGATTTATTTTGTAATCACACAATTATTTTGGAATTTTTTTTTTAATTTCTTGAAAATATGTACGGAACTTCTGTTGGGTTTCTTCAAATCTTCGATGATTTTCATTTCATGCTAACACAATATCAAATATCATATAACAGTAACAGTGTAAACTGTAAATACAGTTAATAAATATTTTAGGTAAGATAATAGATTATTCGAACGGCTGTGGTTGAATTTGGCAACACCCGAAATTTGAAGTTCAAACTTGAAACCACAGACTATTAGTCTATGTTAGAACTTTCACAGATGACTATTATTTATTTGAGAATGTAAGGTTAAATGGCAATTCTTGTACGAAATTAAATAAACAACGTTATAATATAAATGCGATATAATAAATGAATGGATATGAATTATGAATATCAGAGCTAATATATGGGAGGTAGCGAGCTCTTTTCGTTAAAATTATCGAAAATGAAATAGAAAATCGAGAGAAAAATATTTAATCTTTAGCGTCAATGAAATTGGGATAACTCATTTATTGTATTATAAATACCTACTACTTTGATCAACAAATGGAATGTTAAAAGTGAGTTTATGATGGTTTTTATAATTTAGTAGCTTATTCCCAAGGTTCAAATCTTACGTTTGAAAAAACTTCAGTGTTCCGGTTTCCAGGGGTGAATTAGCACATTATGAAAATTTGAAATGGCTATATCGTTTTAACCGGGCCGAATCGGAAAAAATGGTTAATGAAAAAAGTGTTTCTTTTGACCTCAAGAATCTTCGGTTAAAATATATGTACAAGTCAAAGACTTACCCTGTATATATTAGGTATTCTCGAATTTTGAGCTAGGATTGGTCTCAAACGAAAATGTTCGACTCACCGTATTCGTGGACAAATTCAATTCTGTTCGTCCTTAAACATGAAGAGGAAAAACCTAGAAACTCGAAATTTTCAGGGTACGTTTGAATCATGAATGTCGAGTTCGATAATGGGTAAAATTCGATTAGGGTTTCCGTAAATACTTCGGTAAATATGGTCGTTTGAAATGTTTTTCTGAAAATTTTTCGACAGTTCTAACAATCAATCAAATTTTGTCGTTTTGTTCCAAATGTCACCCAATTATGTCAACATTACATTATGTTACATCACTCTGAATATTTCCCTCCTGTCAAATATTCTATTTAAATGGAGTGCAATTATCGAAAATTACAGCGATAATGGCATTCAGTGCAATTATCAATTATGTACTATGACAACACGATTGAGTTTGACAACTTCATTCCAAATAAATTTCAAAACGTCAATGCGTATGTTCAAAATACCTATAACAAAGTATAAATCCATGAATCAAAGAAAAATTCCCAGAAATACAACATACAGTCACAAATATATTTGGGGCTGATTTAAATACTATATTGTTAAACATTTCAATCATTATGTTATAGTCATTATAGGTAATACTTTTTTGTAATATTGCACAAATCGTTCCACATTGTGTTCACTGTTGCTTCTTTATATTCGGTTCCGTTTTTCGTTCTCATATTGACCGCCCAATATTTTAGTATTTTAGTACGTTCATTCAATTCGTATTCTCATATGAATTGAAGACATAGGAGCTTAGAAGAATTGACGTTGATACTAAAAGATTGGGCGGTCAATATGAGAAAGAAAAACGGGACCGAATACAAAGAAGCAACGGTGAACACAATTTGGAACGTTTTGTGCAATATTGCAAAAAAGTACTATAATGACTATAACATTATGATTGACCAGTTTAACAATATAGTATTCAAATCAGCCCGAGATGCCCACGATGCAATAGTACCTAGTAGATAATTTATGGTAGAAAATAGCAATGAATCTAATGTTCAGTTAAATTTTAATAAGGTCGTACATTTTTTGTCAAAAAATTTTCAGCTTAATATCCCTTGGGCATTGATAAAAGTTCGTATCTTGCTAACAATCCGAAGCCGAAGGCTGACGACTTTATCATTTAGATGTAGACAAACGAGGAAGGCTTCCAGCAAAATTTTATGTTGTTTTGATGACAACTGTAATCCAAATATTGAAATGTTTTTGTGAATACAATGCAGCATTTTTTCATCAACATCAGGGTGAAATAGCATGGCTTCAATAACAGTTACTAATAATTTCCCCCTTTTAACATTAAAGGGCAATTATTTAAGACCATCTTTCTGATATTTTCTTATAGAGATTATTTGACTGAAGGAATAATTTTTTTATTGCAAAGAGCTCCCCAAAATTGCTGTTACCAACATGAATTTTCGATAAATTGAATCTATTGCGTGGACCAGATTCTTTATTTTTCTCGAAGAAAATATTTGGAAATTGTTTACGATGAAATTCGGAAAAATTCAGTGCCTACTTATAATCTACGGCTAAGAAACTTTTGAATATGCTTACTGTAGTTTAGTCGAAACGTAAGGTGAGAAACCATAGCTGAAAATTTCGAGAAATCCTAGCTCGTCAAATAATCAGCCAAAATAATGGAAAATAAACTAATGAAATAATAAATGCATGTTTGGAAGGTTTGAGTTTTTCCCTTTCAATATACCATTATATCTGCGCCAAATCATGAAAGAAGAATATTCTGCAAACAAATTATCAATTTTGGATTAAATTGATCTCTTTACTACAATTTTTTGCCATGAAACGAGTACTTTTTCTAATTAATCGCCACCATCATATTGAACGAAATATTTCCTTACTGTAAAGTCTCAGGTCTTATAGATTATGAATTATGAATTCTCAAAAAAGTTAGAATGATTTCGGGAAAAATAACTTGTGGTGCAAACTCCAACGCTAATGGTTATCAATTTGTTCCATTGATATTTATATATCATGTTGTATATTTTTGAAAAGAAAAAAAAAACGATTTTATTTCTCATATAGAAATTTTTATGGTTTACATTTAAAAAACACAAGTTTGTATTATAACTTCAAAACTAATCGCAATTAAAAACAAGTGACAAGACCAATGTATTCTACTGAAAAAAGTACCTCTGGAATGTTATTGATCATGTTTATAGTCCTAGTAATCAAGAAGTTATTAGAACTTTAACTTTGATTTGGGTATATTCGTAATTTTCTATAGTTCTGATGATGTGACAGTGTTGGATACAGCTGGGGCACAGAAGGCACGTGTCTCCCTTGATCGATGATGTAAATTTCGCAGGGAGCTTGAAATTGTTTTTTATATCTACATCTGAAATTTCAACTGGGTCCATTTTTACGGTCACGAAATATTAGGTAATTTATTATCAATATTCTTCTTGCATTGTCTCTTGTACTGGTGACGTGATCAAAATAAAATTTCACAGGTTATTTAATTTCTATACATAATTTTTCATTTCGATCAGTGGTTTTGAAATGATCTAGCAGTGCAGGACCAGGACAACGCAGTTTGTAAGATATACCACCAGGCAATCGGTAGATCTATAGGATTAATAAAGGATATAGTCCAAAATCATACTTACCTGCCAAGTGATGTTCTGGAAAACGATAGATACAAGCTGTACTGGGACACATCAATAATAACCGATAGGCCGGTACAGCATAACATACCCTATATAGTCCTGTTGGATCGGGAAAAAAGAGAGGTCAAGATCATTGATGTAACAATCCCCGCGGATGATAATATAGTGAGAGCTTACACCGAGAAACTCACGAAGTATCATGATCTTGCATTTGAGATGAAGGAGGTATATAGGCTGAAGACAACATCATCCCCCTAATTCTGTCTGTAAATGGGTTGCTCGAATCACATCTGCTAGATAATACCCTAAGGCTAGGACTTGAAGAAAAACTTGTCAGTATGGCTCAAAAAGAAGTTATCCTGGGAACAGCCAGAGCAGTGAGGAAGTTCCTGATGACGATCCTGTGAGAGTATCTTGGCATCTGTGCCCGGCACTCTCACTTACCATCCCATGTAGGAAGTGAAAGCGGAAAAAAAATATACATATGTTCAATATCCACTTTGCATATTTTTTTTCTCTTCTCATTAATCTAAGATTGTACAAAACATTCTACGAATAAACTTGAAAAGGGACCAACAATAAATAATTTCTTAACGCTTCATAAGATGAATGCACTACATTTTATGGCTTTACAATTTTATTAAGTACGAATGACAGAAGTCTGGTTTGGGCTTTGTTGGAGTTGTGCCGGTAATAATGCCTGTCGTAGTTTCTATTATATGCAAATTTATATTGTTCGAATTGTAGCATACGACCATACATAGCTATATGTTATAAGTTACAATTCATTTAGTCATGAGTGGATTGTTCTGCAATAAGAATACATCGAAGTGTAACACATAATTGCAGCTCCTGATGGTTAATTGAATTCGACATTGTCCTCTGGGAATTCATATGGCGCTCAATACATTTTTCATGCGAGTAGATAAGCGGCTTCTTCTGACAAATTCAACAACTTCTTCGTTTAGAGTTAGGCTCGGAGTTAGGTTATTTTGCATGTGTTATTGTTTAATTTTTCATATAACTTTAACCGAGACTTTAACCATTCAGATTCATGTCAATGCTGTTCCATATTTAAATAACATATATAATGACATAAGAAGTTCCCCTGGGGAAAATGTTAGGATGATGATCTTTATGATATATTCAAGTAACATGTTGAATATTATCATATTTGGAAGGAAAACAGCTTTTGTTGGCTATGACCTCCGGGAAAAGTGGAAACTTGGAATTAATTCAAAATGAATGAGGAAAAGTATTGAATAGAGATTTCCAATCGGTCGAAATAGAATCAGCTTACATTCATTGTTAGCTGATTGAAATTAAATTGAATTAGAAAATACAGGATTCATGTGAAAAATCTGAAATTATGCATTGCGCATTTAAGAAATTTGCTACAAGCCTTCGTCTGCATTATTTTTCTAAAAAGTATAAATAACTCGAAAACTACTCGAGGTAAGTAGGTTTAGAGAATGCAACTTATATAAGGTGGTACATTGAAAGAATGAAAAAAAACGACTACTCAGAAATATGGGTTGGCCTAAGTTCAATATTAATATATTTTGATTAGTTATAACAATAATTCTTTCCGATATATGATGATATGATCAGCTTGAAATATCGCAAGAAACTTGATTATTATTATTCTACCCGTTCATCTGTACGCAAAACATAAATTCACCTTTTGAATTTTTTCTGGTTCCAATGGTGCGATTAGCATGGAATTAGGTAGTTATTTTTATTTTACATATTTTTATCTAATAAATACTTCTCGAAAGATGAGAAAGAAATATTTCGAATGACCATATTTACAGAACCGAGATCCGAACCTACCCAGAAATTTCAAGGTTCTGGGTCGATCTGTTCGAGAGTAATCGTGTTTACGGTACAAAATTCGAAACTCGAAAACAAAAGAAGGTGGCCAAAAATGAATACTATAACTCTTATTAGTTATACCGATATATCGGGTGTCCCAAGGTAAGTGGCCTATTAGATTATTATGGAAACTATTGATGGTAAAGATTTCAAATTTTGTGGATAGATATTTGGCCATGTAAGGTACATTTTTAAAATAATTTCACATTTCCAGTGTTGCCGGATGTACGACAATTTGGCAACAACTTTGTTATTTCAAAAGGGAAATCCGGTATTTCTATTTTTTTATGATACTCCATAAAATATTAAATCTATTCACTCTTACTTTTCCATACCTATCTTTAACGGTTTTTGAGTTATTAATTATTTTTCGAAATTTTAAATCAAATTGGCGTATTACGAAAATGACTCTAGTTCGCTCAATATTTGAGATTTAAGTCAAAAATTTTGCAAGTCGTTAGATATTGATCTGATCTGTGTCACTGCTTTTGAATTATGGTTGTCAATAATACAGGACGGACCAAAAAAAATCATCATTTGCCAAGCTACAAAATTTTAAAAAAGTCTATTTTTTCAAATTAGACACCTAGTATATTTTTCAATTTTTGGAACCAGTACAACACACTCTACAATTTTTCTATTCACGTCCCTATACCTATCTCAACTGGTTTCCGAGTTAAATGCGTTTATTAGATTTCACATTGATTCAATAAGCGTTAATTTCTTTTGCATTGTTATTTTCTCTTGTCGTTCATGGATCGATATATCAATGAATCAGTTCAATTCATAAATGTCAAAATAAATAATTATTGCCTAACAGGTGTTTTGTTCCGAGGTTTTTCTATAAATAATGGCTCAAGAAAGATATACACATATAACGCATATAACTCGGAATCCAGTTGAGATAGGTATAGGGACGTGAATAGAAAAATTGTAGGGTGTGTTCTACTGATTCCAAAAATTGAAAAATATACTAGGTGTCTAATTTGAAAAAATAGACTTTTTTACAATTTTGTAACTTGGCAAATGATGATTTTTTTTGGTCCATCCTGTATTATTGACAACCATAATTCAAAAGCAGTGACACAGATCAGATCAATATCTAACGACTTGCAAAATTTCTGACTTAAATCTCAAATATTGAGCGAACTAGAGTCATTTTCGTAATACGCCAATTTGATCTAAAATTTGTAAAAATAATTAATAACTCAAAAACCGTTAAAGATAGGAATGGAAAAGAACGAGTGAATAGATTTAATATTTTATGGAGTATCATAAAAAAATAGAAATACCGGTGTCCCATTTAAAACAACAAAGTTGTTGCCAAATTGTCGTACATCCGGCAACACTGGAAATGTGAAATTATTTTAAAAATGTACCTTACATGGCCAAATATCTATCCACAAAATTTGAAATCTTTACCATCAATAGTTTCCATAATAATCTAATAGGCCACTCACCTTGGGACACCCGATATATAAAGACCGAGATTGGGGTATCAGATTTTGTCTATCAACCCTGGTTTAAAAGTTGTAGTGCTAAAACATCGAAATTTGACCACCCTGTACAATATGAATTTTAAGCTTGATACAAGTTGTTTGTTGTGTATGTTATATATGTGAATACAACACCACTTTTTCTGAATTATTTGTATTATTAAAAAAAAACAAATATGGAATAATTACGTTTATTTTAACGTGAAAGCTGTGTACATGTTTACGTTAGAGAGTATATTAGACGAATGCCTTAATAGCCGCAGCCGCGGTTCTTGTCGATGCATGCTTTCTTCCCTCCTCTCGTCTCCTCGCTAGCATCGACGTCTCGCTTGGGTCAGCGGTGTTGCGATGTAGAATGAATGGGCTCTAACATATACCGCCCCCCTTGAAAGCCTCCAGGCTTTAAATAAGGCTATTCTTGATTTGGTAGGACACACAGTTTCACCGCTGGTCGTTTGAAGATACCAGTGGCGGTTTTGATGGTGACGGCTCGGATGATGTTGTCTTTTCCCGGATGGATCTCGATGACTCTCCCAATTCTCCATTTTAGAGGGGGAAGCCCATCTTCCTTGCACAGTACGAGAACACCAATCTTCAGCAAATCATTACAGCGCTCCTTCCATTTCGTACGCTGTTGCAAGCTGGATATGTATTCATTTTTCCATTTGGTCCAGAAGTGTTGCAGAATTTGCTGGCATCTTTGGAATCGTGAGAGACGATTCATTTTCGTATCTAGCAAATTGTGGTCAGGTATGGTGTTTAAAGATCCACCAATTAAGAAATGCGCAGGGGTGAGAGGTAATGTATCATTTGGGTCATTAGAAAGAGGATAAAGTGGGCGGGAATTCAAGCAAGATTCTATTTGACATAATACCGTAGAAAATTCTTCGTAGGTTAATTTTGAATCTCCCATCACCCTATATAGATGATGTTTCACTGATTTTACACCAGCCTCCCAAATACCACCAAAGTGGGGTGCCTTTGCCGGAATGAAGTTCCAGCAAATTCCATCAGAGGTTAAATTGTTTGCAATGATTTCACTATTATGTTTAAAGAAGTTTTTTATTTCATTATTCGCCCCTACAAATGTAGTGCCATTATCTGAAAATAAGGTAGCCGATTTTCCACGTCTCGCAAAAAATCTCCTCAAAGCAGCTAAAAAACATTCGGAGGTTAGATCACTCACAACCTCTAGATGAATTGCCTTAACACTGAGACATACAAAAAGAGCTATATAAGCCTTCGTAGTTTTATAATTTTTTGTTTTTCTGTCTCTGATTGAAAATGGACCTGCATAGTCAATGCCAGATATCGAGAATGGACGCGATGGCGAAACTCGTTCTTTGGGAAGATTGCCCATAAGATATTGTTCGGGTTTCGCTTGGAAGCGAAAACATCGTGTACATTCGTGTACGACTTTCCTTACGAGATTTCGACCAGAGATTGGCCAGTATCTTTCTCTTAGAGATGCTAATAATAGCTGTGGACCGGCATGCAATAGGCGAATATGTTCATGTCGAGCTAAAAGAGTCGTGAAATGATTGTTGGCTGGTAGCACGGCTGGGTGTTTTTTGCGGAAGGGGAAGTCCGAATTTTGTATTCTACCACCAACTCTGATGATTTGTTCACTGTCCAAGAATGGGTTCAGACTTGCGAGATTACCTTTGTAATTGACGTTGTGTCCCTTGGAAAGAGCATTATGATCTCGAGGGAAAGCGTGCCTTTGGACAATGCGTATCAATAGATTCGAGGATTCTTGGAGTTCTGAAGGCATTAAAACACCAAGTTTTCTGGAATTGGGTTCAGTCTTGAGGTTATTTTTAAAACGAACTATCCAGGCGAATGTCCTTTGTAATTTCAAGAAGGATGAAAATCTGCCGATATTTTCCAGGAAGTTTTGATCGATACTGAGAAAAGTCTTTATATGTTTCATTTCGGGAAGATCATTTGGTGTAGGGATTGAAAGTTCATTCATTGGCCAATCGCTGTCCGAGTGGACAAGCCACTTGGGACCATGAAACCAAAGACTGGAATTAATGAGTTTTGTAGGGGGTACTCCTCGTGACAGTAAGTCTGCGGGATTTTCTGAGGTGTTTATGTAATTCCAACAATCGGGATCGGTTAAATTCTGAATTTGAGCTACTCTGTTGGCAACAAAGGTTTTCAATAAACTCGGAGAAGATCTTATCCAAGCTAATACGATTGTGGAGTCGCTCCAATAGTATGTTTTATTGAATGATATTTTGATTGAGTCCTTCACCTTGTTCATGAGATCAGACAACAGTGTGGCTCCACAAAGCTCCAGTTTGGGTATTGTGATTTGTTTTAAAGGTGCAACTCTCGTTTTTGCACAAAGAATGTTGCAAGTATAATTGCCGAAAGCATCAATAGAACGAATGAATACACATGCCCCATATGCAGCTTCTGAGGCGTCACAGAAACCGTGTAATTCTATCGAAGTAGAATCGCTGCATTGAATATGTCGAGGGAATTTAATCTCATTCAGTTTGTTGAGATGTGAACGATAGGATAGCCATTTCGAATGTAGATCCATGGGAATGCTTTCATCCCAAGAGATGTTCAATTTCCACAGTTGTTGCAAGATGATCTTGGCAACAATCGTAGCAGGTGAGAGAAGCCCGAGTGGGTCGAAAATTTGGCAAATGGATGACAGTATTTGACGTTTTGTGATTTTTTCGGTAAAATGATTACTGGAGATAGTATAGGTTAAAACATCAGAGGAAGAGTTCCATAGTAAGCCTAAGGTTTTATTTTGTTCTCTACTGCCGATGGTGAGTAGAAAGTCTTCCTGTGATTGTATTTCTTGAAAGTTTGATACCCATTTTCTCAAGGTAAAACCGTGCTGTTCAAGAAGATTGGATAAAATTCGTTTTATGTAAAGAAGTTCTTCGAGTGAATCACTTCCAGTAAGTAGATCATCTACATAAAAATCCTGCAGTATGATTGAAGCAATTTTCGGAAATTCAACTTGATGAAGATACGCTACTTCATGTAGGCATCGAATAGACAGAAAAGCTGCACAGGCAGTTCCGTAAGTAGCAGTGTTGAGAGTAAAGGTTGAGATTTTCTCATTTGGATTGAAACGCCAAAGAATTTTTTGCAGAAAACGATGTTCGGGGTTGATGTAGACCTGCCGATACATCTTGGTTATGTCGGCACTAAGAACGAATTTATGTCTTCTGAATCGTAGAACTATTGAGAATAAGTCGTCCTGTATGGTTGGACCTACCATCAAAATGTCATTGAGGGACAGACCAGAAGAGGATTTTGCACTGCCATCGAAGACAACACGTAGCTTTGTGGTAGAGCTGTTGTCTTTCAGGACACAATGGTGGGGAAGGAAAAAACCAGATTCGTCCGTTTGATTGTCAGTTAGAGACATGTGATTCAATGTAAGATATTCTTTGATAAAATCATGATATTGGGCCTGTAATTCTGGATTTTTAAGTAGTTTTCGTTCCAGGGCAAGAAATCTGTTGGTAGAAGATGTCTTTGAATCGCCCAGTTTTACAGGTGATTCTTTTAGGGGAAGAGATACTGAAAAATGTCCATCAGGTCTGTGAGTTATGTTTTGTTTAAAGTGAGTTTCGCAAGCATTCTCCTCTTCGGAAACGTACTTCACTTCCGGACATTGTTCAATCTCCCAAAACTTGCAGAGTTGTTCGTTCAATTCGAGGGTATTAATACTGAGGTTACACTGATATTCAGGATTTGTTTGCTTTTTCGTTTGAATTGGTCCCGAAAGAATCCAACCTAGTTTGGTTTTTTGGAGAATTGGTTGGCCATTGCCAAGTTTTATTTGACCAATACTGACAAGTTCCCAGAAGATTTCAGCTCCTATTAGTAAATCAACAGGGGTGGATTCATGGAAATTTGGATCAGCTAAAGTAATATTTTGCGGGAGTTTCACAATATTTTTATTGAATGTGAAGGAAGGCAAATTACCAGCAATATTTGAGAGAACGAAGCATGGTAGTGTTGTTTGATAATCGTTTGTTTTGGAGTGAATGTTTGCAAATGTCGTGTAGTTGATGTTGGACTTGACTTGGTTGATTCCAGAGATAGAGAAATTAATTTTATTCATTTGTAAACCTAGTATTTTGCATATTCTTTCGGATATAAAGTTACTCTGTGATCCAGAGTCGAGCAGAACCTTGCAGTCATGTGGATTACCATGTTTGTCTAAGATTTCGACAAGTGCTGTGGAAAGTAGAACAATGGGTTTCATATAGGTATTCGTGGATGTGAGAGCTATTTCAGAGTTATTCACGGAAGTATTTTGTTGTGAACTAGATGCAGTAGATTGAATTTCAGAATTGGAAGAGCGTTGTGTAGATGCAGATGATGTTGAAGTGTCTGCTCTATTGTTAAAGTGAAGAAGAGTGTGGTGAGGTTTGTTGCATTTTCGACAACCAGCAGATCTGCACTCTCTTGTTAAATGCCCCACTCGTAGACAATTTACACACAATCTCAATCGTTTGGTCTCATTCAATCTCGAAGTGGATTCTAATTTCAAGAATTCGGGACAAGCGTAAATTAGGTGATCGTTTTTGCAAAATGAACAGGAATGATTATGAGTGGTCACAAACGATCTGGATGTTTTTACGTTCATATTAGTGTGTTGTTTATTATGGACCTTATGCTGCATATTTTCATTATTCAACTCAAGAGATTCCAAAAATCTACAGCGACCCTTTAGGAAATCAATGAATTCACTGAGTGACGGTAAGTTTGGCGAATTGTTGTATAGCTCCCATTCACGCCTGGAAGCGTGATCTAATTTTATCGATATTAGGTAAATTATTAATGCATCCCATTTATCAATGGGAAGTTTAAGTGCTTCAAGTGCTCTTAAGTGTTTTTGCAATCCATCTAAAAGTTGTCTAAGCCCTTGATTAGATTCTCTCAAAATGTTAGGCAAATTGAAAAGATGCTTTATGTGATTATTTACTAAAATCTGTTTGTTCTCAAAACGTTCAGTGATGAGTTTCCAGGCAACATCATAGTTATTAGCAGATATTTCTAAGGCTTTGATCGTTTCTGCGGCAGTACCCTTCAAAGAAAGGCGCAGATAATGAAATTTTTGAATGTTTGACAAGGAAGAGTTCTGGTGAATTATTGAAATAAAAGTATCCCGAAAAAAAAGCCATTGGTCGTATGCTCCATCAAAGCTAGGTAAATTGAGTGAAGGTAATTTTATGTCGTTGGTAGAAATTTGATTGGAGGTACACGCCTTAGCTGAATTTTGATCGTTATTGCAATCAAATATGAATTTCGTAGCATTTGCTGTGACTGTATAAAAGAGATTTTCGAAAGTTTCACGTTCTGTAGCGTGTAATGTATCTATGTTATCGTCATATTGTTGATCCGCGGATTCTATTTCCGACTGAGCATTATTGAAATCATGTATCAACTTTTCAGCTGCATTTAACCTGATTTGCAGTTCACAGATATTTATTTGATCGGGTGTGAGCGATTTAATGTTATTGAAGTAAGTCGTGAAACGTGTAAGGGCGCCTTTAGCGGCTGTTCTCTTTTGTTTAGGGTTTGACATAGTAAATTGAGAATTGTAAAGCGATAATTAAAATGTGCACAACAAAGAGTCAAATAAAATCCTGCTTGTATTTTTCAAAGGATTGGTATAGAAAAGGATTGCGCACTGACCTTTTTTCCAAGAATTTCAACCAGTTGTGTGAACGACTTCTGTTGTAGACGATGTCGAAGCGAAAGTATATGTAGCTGCCTCCGGTCGAGGGGTTGATCAAGTGTCTTGACTGTGAAGATGGCCGCAGCGGCTGAACAGGATCTTACGATGTATCAGGTGCAGGTGTTTTCAACAAATTTCCACTGTTTTCAATGGAAATGTCATCCGGCTCGAAGGACCATATGTTTGTTGTGTATGTTATATATGTGAATACAACACCACTTTTTCTGAATTATTTGTATTATTAAAAAAAAACAAATATGGAATAATTACGTTTATTTTAACGTGAAAGCTGTGTACATGTTTACGTTAGAGAGTATATTAGACGAATGCCTTAATAGCCGCAGCCGCGGTTCTTGTCGATGCATGCTTTCTTCCCTCCTCTCGTCTCCTCGCTAGCATCGACGTCTCGCTTGGGTCAGCGGTGTTGCGATGTAGAATGAATGGGCTCTAACACAAGTGAAAACCAAAACAATCATAAATCTGTATCAGTTATTCTAAAGACGTTTCAGCGTAATTTTCTGTGAAAATTTAATATACCCGAGAAAATTTCGAATCTGAACTTTAAGCCAGAACTAACAACCCACGAGCTACGTCAATAAAAACTTAGAGAATGACGAATCGATGAACTCTCAATAAAATCGTATCATACCGAATCTAAGTTATTGTTTCTATTGATTATACCTGACACCATTGTGTTATTTTATTCGCTTCTAATCGAATGTAGGTACCCATTTATATTTCATTATGCTCATCCACAATGCTGGCTGAAGCTATTCTAAGCAAAAATGCTTGAGTTATCCTTGATGCAGCTGGGAATGCTGAATTACATATCAGATATTCTTCCATGCGTCAATTGTTTCTTAATTTATAGCCCATTTGGCTAGTTTTATTGAACAGAATCTTTTCAGCATTTAATTACCATTTCAAACCAAACGCCCGTTTCAGAGAGTAATGCTTTGAGGTTGATAAAAGTGTCTGACGCCATGTTGTGAGTTGTGTGACTTGAAATTAATTTCAATTATTGATTGATTGTGTAATTTTTTTCCTAATGAAAGTGATTATATATAGATTTATGTCTAATGGGGTGGGGTATAGTAGGTCCGAAATCGATAATTTCAGTTTTGGTTATTGTGATGAATTTCTTTACATGCATGATATATTTTTTTGGGGTATTAAAAAATTCGAATGATTAGATATTAGATTGTTTGATATACAAATCCATATTGAACATTCAAATGGATTTGGAAAATATTTCATAGTATCACTTTTTCTCAGTAGATGCTTGGAATGATACTTTCTCATTCTTTTTCATAAATTATTAATATTCTGATTGCTTCGTAGGTGTGTATGTATGTGTTAGTTTCTGCCATTTGTTGGCATTATATGCCCTTTCGCCTTATCCTAGCCAGTTCTTCCCCATGATGTTCAAGTGAAAGTTCTTACTTATTATCTACTATTATTTCGTGTAGTCTGCATATAATGGTGGTTATCTTCACTTAATTTTGTTGGAATGACCTCTCCTATATTTAATCAGAATCCTCCTTTTTCTCAATATAATTATTAACAAAATTGAGCTTCAAGATTCTTCGTCACCATAAGCTCTCAAACTGATGCTGCTCTATGTCGTGAGGATGCTGCTCGTTGCGTCGTTGATAAAAGTTTAAAATAAATAAACTGAAATTGGACACAAAAATGACTTGATCCATTCATCAAATGGAAAATTTATACAAGCGGCAAAAAACGATTATTCTCCTTCAGAAAAGGTGATTTGAAATCTACTTGAATCCAAAGATTGATGGAGAATAGACGAAATGGGAGAATTAAGTAAAATGTTTAGATGTGACGCTTCTTCTTCAACAGCCCGTCTGCATCCACTCCTGGACATAGGCCTCTCCTTGAGTTTTCCAGTTTTCTCTATCTTGAGCCAACTGGTGCCAACATCGTTCGATCTTCGATTTAATGTCATCTAACCAGCGTTTTGGTGGTCTTCCTACACTTCGCTTATGTTTTCGTGGTCTCCAATGTACAGTGCTTCCCATTTTGGGTGAGACAGCCAGGTTTCTCGCTTGTTATTTAAGATAGAGCCTTGCGGTGTACACGTTCCTGTCCTACTTTTTCGTGAAACTCAAGTTGGTCTAATCAGATTTTGCATAACTGTTTCCGTACAAGAGATACAGAGTGATTTTGGAAATTGATACTTTTCGGACCCCTCCTTTATCTCCGAAGTTATTAGAAATAATGCTGAGGTAAAAACAACGTCTGAATCAGAATTCTGCGTAGAATCCAGTGGCGTACTCAATTTTTTTTTTCGGGGTATGGTTTTGAAGATTCAACACAAACCTATATTTTTTTTAATGGAACATCATGTATATCATTACTTCGTTGAATTCGTTATTTTTTTCCCTTCAAAATAATGTATGATACTATGTAGGTAGGATGTTCAAAAATGTTAAAAAAACACTAAAACATCAAATAATGATGATTTTTTGTCAATGGGCCATGAATTTTCCATGTCTCAATAAGAGGATTATTACTTTCGATTTTTAAAACTAGTAGGTCATTGATGATACAAACATCCTTGTTGTTATTATGGCTACTATACATTTGGGAGCATTGTTTTATCAAGTCAAGTTTAGAGTTTATTGAATGTATTTTCATGAATAAACTCTCTTATTATTATTATATTATTATTAAGTAGGCATTGGAGGGAAAAAAACCAATCTGAACTAGCTGTCATCGCTATGAATTATTGTTATTATTATTGATTCTTCTTTTATATGGGAACTCCATTGCCCATTAACAAAAAATCATCATTATTTGATATTTTAGTGTTTTTTTAACATTTTTGAACATCCTACCTACATAGTATCATACATCATTTTGAAGGGAAAAAATAACGAATTCAACGAAGTAATGATATACATGGTGTTCCATTAAAAAAAATATAGGTTTGTGTCGAATTTTCAAAACCATACTCCGAAAAAAAATATTGAGTACGCCACTCGATTCTACGCAGAATTCTGATACAGACGTAGTTTTTACCTCAGCATTATTTCTAATAACTTCGGAGAAAAAAGAGGGGTCCGAAAAGTATCAATTTCCAAAATCACCCTGTATCTCTTGAACGGAAACAGTTATGCAAAATCTGATTAGACCAACTTGAGTTTCACGAAAAAGTAGGAAAGGAACGTGAAAACCGCAAGGCTCTATCTTAAATAACAAGCGAGAAACCTGGCTGTCTCACCCAAAATGGGATGCACTGTACAACTTTTCAATAATTGTTGCGTTCTTGATGGATATTAGGTACCTACCTTTTCGCAAAATCTTATAACTCGTCCTAACGTACTATTTTATCCCAGGATTTACAGATCATTTCAACTATGGTAGCTGAACTGTTGGTAAATTTGAATAGTATATCTGTGTGAATGGAATGGAAATATCATAAGACAGAAATAAAATTTGAAGAATCAATTTAGTATATGAAGAATTTTAACGTTGCATTTTTAAGTAGAATTAGAACCAATTTATTAGCCGAGATGTGAAATACTTTCATGAGTTACTATTATTAAAACTGTCCATGACATGAATTTTAAAAGTTAATTGTATTCTGTTATTATATGTGAATGGTTCAGTCCTAAGGAAATTCTTAAATTTACTCACCTAAATACATTTTTCGGATAAATGAAAATTCTAAAGAAGGAAATATAATTTACTAGATTTTATGAATTTAGTAAATAATACAGATTTGAAGGTCACAGAATATTTGATTTTTAGGTTACTCATTGAAGAACAAAGAGATATATATATAACAATATTCAATTTCCAAAAAAATTATAAATAAAGTATACATGCAATACCAAACACTTGTTTACAGATATTATTCATATAGCTTGATATCAGCTTTGTTGGTTATATATGCAACGAGCTCAGCTCCTACCTGGAAACTGGGTTGGACATATGGGGATATTGAATCAACTAGATCAACCATCTTCGATTTTGAAACGCCCTTTGAAACGGTCATAAATGATCGTCCTAGTGCAATAAGTTTCATAAATCGTTTGGACAAATATTCATCCATATAGTTCACCGATGGATCAAAATCAGAGAGAGGTGCTGTCATTGGGGTATATGGATCTAAACTGAGGATCTCTAAAGCCCTGGGAAGTGAGCCCTCTATTTTACAGACCGATATACTGGCTGTTTACGTATGCGCTCAGGAGTGTTTCAAAATGAACCTCAATTACATGTCTACATCACCACGGACAGCCAGACCACGCTGAGATCCCTGGAATCGTAGTGCCAGGGGACTCTGTTGACGTGGAAATGCCGTAACAACATAAAGCAACTGGCTAGAGGCAATGAAGTGACTCTACTTTGGGTACCAGGGAACTGTGGTGTTGAAATAAATGATAAACTTGGGCTCGAGAAAGACTTGCCAAAAGTGCATCAAGGTTAACACCTGCCGGACTTCAGCCTTTCTGTGGGCTAGGAAGAGTCCAATTGGAGAAAACTAGATGATCCTGTGAACTTTTTGGTGGAGTAATGACATCTAATATTTCCTGGACCGACCGCGTGAGGAAAATGATCACATCTCAACACCTAGCATGCGGTCGACAAGAACAATCCAGAAATATTTGGAGAGATCATTCTATGGAGGAGGTACAGGACAAGCTGAAAACGACGGTGCCTCAAATTTTACGTTGATTCGCCGCCGATGGTGTGGTCAGGGGAGGACTTTATCTCAGCGATTAAGCTGAGAACTTAAACGCTGCCCACGAGAGGGCTGCCGTATGGCCCCCGTGAATCCAGGATGTGCAGAGCTGGTTGCGGTAAGGTGGAGTCCCTTTCCCATATGCTCCAGCAATGGCCACTTGGCCATACCAAGCGGATGAACAGACACAATTTTGTCGCGAAGAGGATCGTCGATGCAGCTCGAAAGAAGGGATGGGAGGTTGTCAAGGAGCCTCACATCAGGGCAGGCTCAACAAGCCCGATATGGTCTGCACTAAAGGTACGGAGGTGATAGTTGCAGACGTGGGGGTGTCATGGGAGGCCCCTAGGTCGCTCTCTGAAACATATCATCTGAAGAGAGCGACATATGATCAGCCAGAACTGAGGTGGTGGTGGCGGCAAGGAATCCTGGCAGGAGCATCCGAGTTCTACCCTTCTTCATCGGAGCAAGGGGGTTTTGGTGCCGAGAAAGCAGTGCCCTTCTGCAAGCCATCTCAATAGACACCACACAAATCAGAAGGGACCTCGTGATGACAACTCTACGAGGAGGATGGTCCATCCACAATTATGTCAGTCGCAGAGCGTGGGATTAGCATTTTATTTTTTGCTACCTCTGGCAAGATCCACAGAGCGTAATCGATCTTTTGTGCGTGTTGCATGTGTTCGTGTTCGGGATTATGGCCTTTTCCGCTCCTAGTGTGTGAGAGTGAACGGTTGAGCGTTATCAGAGATAATTTTTGATTATCACTGCCTACATTCCATTTGTTACCTTGTGATATACACTTATATGTACCATTGAATTGTGTTCTATATACACTTGCACTATTTGTAATTCAAACTGTTTTCTTGAATAAAGATCTTTAACAGCGGTCCAGCAATGGGAGTTGAATAACAGGACAACCCACTGGACAGTCAACCCTGGACACACTAGGCCAAGAAATTAGTGACTGAACTAAATTCAATCTTCTGTCAATTAAATTTCCAGTACCGACCCGAATTCTCGAATTCAAAATACATACTGAATGAGCCATTACCAACTTAATCTCGATTTTCTACAGCCGCCTGGGATTTCAATAATTCCTGATTGGACCGAACAAGTAACAAAAGAAGGTAGGTGGTGGTAACATGGAAATGAAAAAATGAAAACAGCCACAAGATGTCTGTATTGTTTTGGCCTTTGAAATTTGGACTTCTTTCTCTTAATGCAGTTTGGCCGTTTGCCTTTTACTGCTTCATTTCAGTGTTGTTCACCTCAGATCAAGTAAAAAGTCCTGCTCTAGCAGGTGACTGTATGCCAAAAAAAAAAGTTTTTGTGTAATTCCTAATTACCTAATCTCTGTCTCAGCTGAAGTTTGGCTTGACAGGCACTTCCTATGTGAGTGCTATTTTCGGTTTTTTGTGATTCGGAGCATTTGGTAGTCGGAAGTCTTCCTTGTAAGAGGGTTTGCGTGTTTTTTCATTTTGCTGACGATTTTTGCTTTTAGTCATTAGAGTACCAGAAAAAGAGGAAATTGTATTCTTTTTACGCGAACAATAAAACGCCTAGCCCCCTTCATTTACAATAAGGTTCTAACAACAATAAAAAATTCTGAATTTCTTAATGAATTCAAGAGGAAAATCAAAAATTGGTTGAAAATTATGTCGGCAGGAGTGGTCGAAGAAATGCTCTGCATAAAAAATTCATTTGTTCTTGTTTAGATAATGTGCCTGCTCGCTCAGTTTTTTCTTTCCTTTCAAGTTTTCTTTTCTCTTTGAGTGTCTTTTGGTTTTTGAGTAAATGAAACAATAATTTCCAACACAAGGCAGATCCAGTGGCTTGCCAATGGATGTGCCTTCGGGGAAGAGATATATGTATATATATTTTTTTTTCTAATGTTTTTTTTCACATTTTGAGGGTTAAATGAACTCTTGTTAGTTTAATTAGTACCTAATGCTTTACAGATTATGAGAAAGTTGTATGTGGGTCAAATAAACATTTTAATTATTATTATTAGTTCTATCAGGTGATCGTCAAGGAATGGTATTTGCAGATATTCCATCCATTCGTTGCTGACGAACCCTCGGTGCATTCATGGTCCGACTCGGCAGATTATGTTCTGCACGACCAGAAGCCTTTGCAGATAGGACTATGACGTGTATCACCAAGCCAGGAATATGTAAGTCATGACGAGCCGGATGAGATACCGCTATCGTCTTTCCTTCTTCAGTCAAATCTGATGTTACTTGTTTTTTCAAGTGAGCTTCTTATCAAGTATCAATCCTTCATACTCAGATACATATAATGTAAAATTTAAACAATAACGTTGAGACCTTAGATCATTATGTGACTCCGACTGAGAGTGACCTCTCTGAAAATAGTACTTCGTCAACTCTGGTTCTAACCCACCGAAAATATAGGTATGAGGTACAAGTTGAACAATGAAGTGTGGAAATCCGGCCGCAAGCAGTTCCTATAGGAGACCTTTTTACCATACTTTATCAAATGTCTTGATTTTGCCCGAAGAACACAGTCCTGTGACTTGTTTGCGGTTGAATTCATACGTAATTTGTTTGTTGTTGTATATTGGAGTAATAGTTTTGAAAATTGGATTGCTTGAACTGTTTTATCTTCTTTTCTTCCGTTATTATATTCGATGTTTTCAGAACTATCTCTTCAGTTATCTCATATCTTGGCCGATAGTTTAAGATGTTGAGGTATATGAAATTGATCTTAGTGCTCATTCATTCTAACGAAATAGAAATAATTTTTTTACCTACCTATTTCCAGTCAAATCTCATTTTCAATATTCCCATGTTTTAATGAAACTTCTGCATATAAGCTGTGTATCTGTTAAAAGCAATGAAAAAAATTTCACTAGTGGATTCTACCGAAAAAAGTGCCTATAGAATGCTTTTGTTTCGTGTTGATAGCACTAGTAATAAAAAGTTATGAGAACTTTTTTTTCATTTTCCAATTTTCTCTTTTAGCTTGAAAACGGTTGAATGAGTTGGCGATTTTCATGAAATTATTTCTCTCAAAAATAGAGCACGAAATTTTCTCATTAATTTTTTTTTAAGCTCAAAGGGATTCTGAGATACTCTCACTAGACAACGAATTTGGACACCCGATACAGCTCATCGGATTCGCCCTATATAGAGAGAAGAATTTTGGATTTAATTTGTTTGAATAATTTCTTCTTTAATGGAGGTCAAAAAAACTCTTATGTATTTGAAATTAAAAAACCAAATCATTTTTGAAATTGAAAATCAAAACAAGTTAATCCTCAAAAATAATTTAATATTGAATTAAAAAATTGTACCGTGTAATAAAAAGATTCCGCTAATGATATTATTTTTTCCCAAGAGTGTTCTTAAGAGTATTATTCAGGATTCCGAACTGATAACCTCGATTTCTACTACCAACATAGAATAAAGGGTTGAAATATTCATATTTGAAAATGCGAAATCAATCCTGGCTGCCTTACGAAAACATGTCCTAGGTAAATGCCTGATACATACCTAAACAATTACATATCACTCTATGAACATACCATTAGTTGCAATGATACTCTTACGTCATTACAACTTTTTTTGAATATCCACAAAGATGTGAAGCACAATTTTCATAAGTTAACCTATTAAAGTCAGAATTAAATTTATGGCCGACGTAAAATTTTTGTGATGTATTGTTGTTGCCTTCTCTAAACTAATTAGGTAGCCAGTGAAATGCAATTTTGAAGAAAACACCGAGATTGGCAATACGTTGATTGATATACTGTTTCCAGCTGGCATTAAACCATCACGGTTAATTGTAGGAGTCTGCGCTTAATGGCGTCTTCTTGCCAAGCCAGCTCAGATCGCGAATCCAGAAGAGCCGTTTTTAGTGAGCGAAGACGCCTCACGTCTATGACGTAATATATGGTCCATTGTATTGAACGCAAAAATGGATTGTACAGTAAGTAATAACGCGTGATTGAAGGCAAGAGAGCTCGACTAGAATGCTACTTGTACGAGCGGCTTTCCGAGTTACATCTTGCCGCGCAGTTGACAGGACTCTTCAATGCCACGCTTGATTCCTAGATACATAGAATTTCGCCTTGTGTGTTCCCATTCCTCTTGTTCCACAAGATGAATTGATTCCGATTGTTCTGAATAATAGAATAGCACTGCATAGTGCTTGACCTTTTATTCCCCACCTGTGATTCAAGGGGAAGAATGGAATGTGAAGGTTATTTTTTACGTCTAACCGGAGCTTTTCGATCTCAGAGCTTTCCACGCAAAAAGCAACAACTACGGGGAGATGTAGAAAACAACAATTAAATTTTGTCTGTCTGATCTATTGTTTCATTTTGAACTCGGCAATTTTTTCATTACTCTTCTATCAACAAACCTTTTAGGCTACTGATTCCGGCTGATGATGATTAGGCTGATGAGTCCGATTTGTCATTATGTTTCCACATATATTTACCACCTTCTCAAGGATAACATCTCTCATTTTGGCCTTTATATCCTGAATTATTCTTAATGGATTATTATGGAACATAGACAGGTCCTGCGAGATCCCAGGATTTGAAAGGGCCACAATGATCCAGAATGACTCAGAACACCTGAACTTTTCTAATGTTAGGGTGCTTTCTGCAAATTATTGAAGATGATTGTGTTTCAAATTCTGAAACTTTTCTCTTCAACATATCTATTTCTGTAGAAATGAACCCCAAATTCAAAGAAATTTATCAGGATATACAACATGAATTCGGTGATTTCTACAGGAAATTCCCCACATATAAGTGACAGCTGGAATATTTGTTGATATTACATGACAATTCCGGTTGTTAAATTCCTCTAGCATTAACACATTTCAGATTAGTTAATGCAACCAAACTGCAGTTTGTCATTTCAACAGGAATATAATACTGTGACAAAAACCGGAATATGTATGACTATTTACAGCATCGTTACATTCGGTTTAACAGGAATTTCCTGGTTAATGAACAAACTAGATAGTTGTATTCCAAGCTTCGGCCTTTGTTATAACGGAACTGTAGGATACTACAGATATCTAGTATTCAACTGGAATTTCTTGCATTAATTCAGTGTACTTTCTATCAGTATTCAAGTGCTATTTTGTAATGTATTGAGTCTAAAGAGTGACCACATTTTTGTTATGTTTTTTTTCAATATCCACCAGTGAATTGATTCATTTGTCATTGAAAAATATATATTTGTTTTGAATGAAAAGTAATGGAATTACAGTTTTTAATATATAATTATTCGAACATTTTGCTCATTTAGTCGATATTAGGAAGCATGACCTGATGAGTTCCATTTTTAGGTTTTTAGGAAAAATTTGGAGAATATTGATGGAATTATTTAATTTTGGTTATTTGATTATTTATATAATTTGAAGGTTCACAAATTGTGAAGTATATTGTTTGTAGGACATGGAAAATTTCAAATTGAATTGTAAAAAAAAATTACCAATAATTTTTTTGTCCATAAAATTGGCTCTATTCGTCAGATAATTTCATTACATAGTGATCAAAATGTTAGTCAATGGTAAGTGATAAGGAACCATGATTACTAACATTTCATGCCTCAATTGGAAGGGCTGGACCTCGTAAACGTGTGGTTTCAGCAGGATTGTGCCATAATCCACACATCACATGTTCAGCTGTTTCAACCAGTTTCGAATGAAAGCAGGTAAATGGTGTCGTATGGCATGAGGGTGTCGTTTTCAAACTTTACGAAGCGAAAGTGCCCCTCCAATGTGTTAACTCATTCGTTCTTTTTTCCAAAATAGCTCCTTCAAAAAAATATCTCCAAGAGAATCTACGACCCCAGAGATCTCGAACTCGGAGTCTCTTAATCTAGTATACTATCTTCTTTCCTATATTCAGCATACATAGCCAAGGTTGAACGAAATCGTAGAGGAAAACAATTCAGATCAATTAATCAAGAATCAATTCAAACAAGAGATAGATTGCCAAGTTTGATCGGACTTCTCTAGCTATATACATAAGCATATCATTGCCAAGTCAAAAGTCCCACGATAGGCAATCAACCTTTAAGAAGACGTAAACCGTCTGGAAGAATAGTGCAGGCAAATCGAAATGAACCCAGAAATAAGCTTCGCTCTTCTCTTGTCACGGAGATTGGTTGAACCGTTCGGCCATGTCCAAATGCATGGATGGATTTCTCTTGGAAATCCCAAGTTAAATGTTTGGCAGTCATTTTGGATATGAAACTCACATTCAAAATGTTGCTACCAAATTTGGTCTCAGCAACATGTTCGGCCTGTACAAGTTGATCTTGTATAAAATTATTGCCCATTCTACTCTACGCTTAAGCCGGCAGGGCTTCAAGCACTCCACTTCAACGCGCCCTGGCTTGCACGCAATACTCAGCTCACGCATCGTGAAAGAAATCTAACACCGTTGAAGAAATTACTTCATGAAATCGCTCTCAAAAATCTTGGGAAAGCAGAAAAAGGCCCAATGGATTAGTCAGAAAATTTCTCGACAACGATGAACCTTCCACTAGACAAAAACGACCAAAGCTGGTACATTAAATCGAGTCTCTAGATGATTATCAGTGGATGGTGTACAACTTAATCTCCCCCAAGAGTCAATGTATCACAAAGTCCACGAAAGGTGATTAGCAATCCCAATTTTTGCCATTAAGGTTTGGGTAAAGAAGTCTATTGAGTCCCATTCTGTTACACGTTTCATAAGGGAGTTCGTCCATAAAGATTCCAATTGCTTCAATAAAGAAGAGCTTGTAAGAGTTAGTTTACTGATTGTGTTCTGTGTTGGCTTTATTATCCAACATCGACGGTACCCACTAACCAGAAGATTTCTTTTCAGGGGTTCCAATTGCTGACCATCGACTTCCTATCAAGTGGCCCTAAGCATTGTACCAACTGATGAAAATTGTCGAAATACAATTGTAATATTGAGAGTAGATTATAATTAGACCTCCACATAACGTCATGAATATTGCAGCCGAGGTAGTTGCATGTCTGAAATCACACTGAAACATTAGTGTCATGGAATTATCTCCAAATGAGGCCAATTTTAATGATATTAATCTTATTTCTGATTTCATTCCAATTTATGTATCTTTGTTCTGTTTATCATTTGATGAGAACATGATAGAGCTAATCGTTTGGGCAACTAGGAAACGAAAGTGAAATTCAAATTAATATATCTCCCACAATTTTGATATGGTATCCACAATACCCAAGACCAGTGCACTTCTGAAATATATGTATTAATGTTCTCTATTGGTTCGAATCCGTTCCAAGATGAATGGAGTAGAAGGTGTAGAACGACAGAATGTTTGCTTCATTGTGATTCGCTGAGCAATCGAAGCGATCCACGCTATTGAGAATGTAGTTATATTGATATGATATGGTCCAAGTCATCAAAAGCAACAAAAATATAGAGGAAAGCTTCTTCTCATCGGGTAAAAGAGTAATAAAAGGTGATATCAGAAATACAACACGATCATAAATGATGTTCGAATTAACGTGTGAGCTGTTAGATCTGTTATTGTCGGCATTTGCCATACTTTTATCCTTCGAATTGCTCCATTAAAGCGATGCCAATAAAACAAAATCTGAGCTAGTAATTAATTCCAAGTTTGAGATCTTTCACACCAGAATAAAAACAGCCATAAATGATGCCGCCAAGAATGTAACTCAAAGAAACTATGTATTCAGCTAGTGTTAAAATCTCTGTCTTTATATATGCACGGTATGATATATCACAACTGGTTTATAACTCGAAAGCTTCTTGTTCGTATTTGTTTGAACAAAATGTGAGATCGATGCTGCAATGAGGTCAATTCGTTTTTAGTACATATTTCAGTCTTAATTCGATATAGGGAATTGAATAGTATTCTCAGTGTTATTTGAATTTCATTCTAATGATTTCGATTTGACGAAAAAACGAAAGAAAAATGCTTCAAATCGTTTACAAATGTTCATTCAATTTCAAGAATATGTTAAAATGGAAATTAATATTGATTTTACAGATATAAATATTTTCGAATTTGATAATTTCAGTATAAGATTAAAATTTCTAGTAAGAATGAATTTTTATTTGTTCTTTCAGTTATTCCTTTAAGAATCATTATTACAATACCTACTTGATTTTGCTGTTGGATGAATTTGAAAGATTTGTTCTTTCAATTTTCATGGAAAATGTAATTACTCTGGTTTCAACAGGAGTGTTTCAGATTTTATAGATACCTATCACCAAAGACTCCAAAACATTTATGCAAATCATTCAAAAATATCTCAGTTTTATGATTTTTTCCTATGTCATTTTATGTTTTAGGCTACGCTTATAATCCCAGAAGCATTTATAATTTGAATTTTATATTCTGCTATTGACAATATTGTTGAGGAGTATATTTGACCGATATAGTTAATTTGATGAACTTAATTTTAATCTGTTGATCTTTTGAACGAAGTAAAAACATTATGGCCTTTAGCAACATTTGCGATTTATTTCATTTCAAAATCCTAAAACACTAATTTTATGACCTTTGATTTATTTGGATCGAACTGTAAGGTTTGCTTAGTGACAAAAGGGTGGGATAGAATGGTTATGCTGATGAAAATGAAAGGGTTCCAGGATGATTATTCGCATCAACCTATGACATGAACCCAACAGAATATTAGTTCATTTACACCAAGCTTCATCTCTGGGCACATAATTTCTTCAACGACTTCCTTGATGAGTTCCGATAAACTATAGTAGGGCATGCAAAGTGCTGAAGCATAAGCATAGGTCTCGATGGATATGTAGTCTCCTCACCTAGCGTGTATATGGCTCTTGACTCTGACTGAACTTTTGACCTCTCTCACATTACCAAAGCCAGCGAAAGTCAGACCAGAAGAGTTGCTATCTATGTTCGGTTATAGATCATTCCGAATAAACTACAGAGAGGCTAGAACGACACGTACCTCTATTCGTTCACAATTAAAACACTTATACGTATAATTACAGGATGGTTTTATGTATCGGCCCACGCGTTTCTCTCTATTTCCTTTCGATTTTTACCTGCATCTCTTATTGAATCATAATAGTTCAGGCTCACACGATTCTTCAACTCCGATAACCGTTCGCAAGGTCTCCGATTATTAGTTTCGAACTTAACGGCCTGAAATATTTGCGATCATCGTGAATGCTGAGGAAGAAATTTCGCTACGGATGATTTTTAGCGAACATCTTCGATCCTTGCTTGGCTCATTCGTCCTTCATCATTCCAATCGAAATTTAATGCCTCAATACTATGGTGTTTTTGTAGATACTATCGCTTTTATAGAATTTATAGACATTTTTTCAAACGATAATATTGAATTAATTGAAGAAAAAACATGAAAACTATCGAAAGCAAAGAACTAAAGACTTAAAATTTAGTAGGTATTTTTAAGTCAGAATACATCGATTTATGAAAGAAACGATGCTACTCAATGGTTTTGCAGGTAAAACTTATAAAATATTCTCTTCATACTAAAAAAAAGTTTACTTTTCTAATCGAAGTGTAGATATATGTTCTCGTAGAATAATGACACTAAGGTGAATGTGAATTTTCATTAGGTTATCTCGGAGGTTCATATTTAAAATGCAACTCAATAACTATAATATAATCCAGATGTTTGAATTTCGAATTTCCTGTCTATGTATGCCAGCATACATAATCAATGTATGAGCTACGGAAAAATTTGATTAAAAATACTGTTTTGCAATAGACAAAAAAGTTTTCTTATCTGATTTCATTCGAAATTCGTCAATTTTATACGAAAAGTTTTTCTATCAGATTCGCAGCCAATATAACAGAGGATAGATGCAATTCGAAAGAAAATTACTTTTGCTTCTATAGCCCCCATTGTATATTTCCTTTTGCTCCTTTTTTTTTAAGAAACTTGTTCCGGAAATTGAAATTTGATGAGAAAATCCGGCCGTGTATAATTTAGTTATATTCCTATCTAGAGCGGAAAGTTGTACTTTCCCGTACAAGATTGCCGTTGCCAAAACGACACGAAGCGAAGTTCGAGCAAGCAATCGAGTGTGGAAAACATGATTTCCGCTTAAGTTACAAAAATTATTTTTTCTACAAACGTATTATAGAATGAAAAGCTGATAGAAATATTTATTTGAACACTTCAATTCTTCAATTTGGCCATAGAAATGTGAGATTATTTTGCGCCAATTATTGGCAAAATTATTATTAAACATGAAATTCGTTGCATTTTGGAAATAAATATGGCTAATTGTAATGCGACTGTGGTAATTTGATGAAAATAATTCGTTTTCTTCCAGCTTTCACTCAATATGTCTCGGCCACAGCAGTCGATTTTCAACCTCCTAGGCGTTTTATATTTGTAATTTCTTTGCCTGCGTCTGTTCAGAAGGTTGGTGAATAATGTCTAAAACAATGGCCTGTATAAAGATTACGATTAGGTTGGCATAAATTAGCTGCTATATCCGTTGCACGATACACTAACAAGTGTAAATAAGTCGTTATAGGTGCACCGTGATCGGTAGTTATTTCAAAAATTTTATTGACACCTACACTTTGAGTTGTGCATTTTGATTTTGACAATTTACAAGAAATGACGATGGGTCGTGGTTTGAAGCCGTAAATATGCGTGTGTTCTGTACAGTTTCAAACACATCACCTGATTCATTTCTTTAGATATCAAAAATGATCTCGATGTGTAGTTTTTGGAATCCCTTATTATGAGGTTTCTATTATATTCAATATTATCTCCGGCTAGAGGCTAGAGCTTAAACAGTTGCAACTTTCATCATAAGGTAAAGATCTCTGGTCACGATGTCTTCTTTAGTTTTGCTTTTTGATTGAAAACAAAGTTCTTCGTCTGCAATATTTAATTCTCCCCCCTGCAATATTTAATTCTTGTTATATTTTTGAACACCTCGAATAGAGGATGGATAGCACAACTTTTATACTTAGCACAAGTTAGTCTCTTAGGTGCGTCCATCCTCACATGAAGCGTAAATAATAGCAGATTATATGATTGAACTTGTTTTATTGTCCGAAGGAATAAAATTTGATTTGATTTGAACTTTAAATCTCTTCACTTCCCTAACTTTGCACCAGTTGAAAAGATGAGCATATTTTTTCTCGTATCTTTATTTTTCATGCAAAAGATCCATACTGGCAATATTAGCTGCTTGCTTGTAGAAATAATATTAAAAAAAAAAATGAATAACAATTAACATTTTAGTGAGTGATTGTTTTGACCATTGATTGTTTGGTTGCTATGAAAAATCATAGACCACGACAGATAAAATAAAGGGAATGAATAAGCTCCAGACGAGAGTTCAGACAAGTCACTCATTTTTTCGACTTTTTAGTTAACGTTGCAGAATGTGCCTAAAAGTACACTATAGATTATTGTGTTTTTATCATCATAGAAAATCTCAATTCTGGGAATTTACGGTATACAAAATACATTTTACATACTTCAGGTTGAATAGTTATAGATTAGTTTAAGTTACAAACATTTTCAATTCCATATAAAGCTATGTTTTAATATCAAGCTGCAGGATAACTATATATCCAAAAAAACTTATATTCTGTGAATATTAGAAATTAAATGTTGTTCTTCTATTTTATTACGCTGGTAATGTAATAACAGTTTAAAAGCAATCCCAATATAGTTCTTGAGGACTCGAACTCTTAGAAATCTTTCGTTTTGATTTTTACCTCAAATGAATTTCTACTTAGTAGGCCGACATATCTTGTACTTTTTATGGATGATATGCTGGATTATTGTTTCACGCACATCAACATTGTGTGCCATGAAAATCCATATCACCTTTCTTTGATCAGTTAATTGTCCTCATTTTCCTTCCTCTCCATATGCAAGTTAGTAGTTATATGGCGCTAGAACGCCTATGGCAATAGCTGTGTACCCGGAGAAGGGAAATCAATACTCGAAAACATTTTTTCACAGGAGGGTATTTCTGCTCATCAGCTATTCGAAACGCTTCTAAATAATGTACAATTGAATAAATAATTACAGGTTATATTTTGCGGCATACTGGTTTTAGACGACTTTACAGCGTTTTAATTGATGCGTGATTTTCTAATTTTTCATGTGATGTAATACGAATAAAATGCTGAGAGCATTTGTTTATGATTTCTGAATTACCATCGCAGCCCAGTTAAGTGGGAATCTTGGACGATTCCAAGTAACATCTTGTAAGTCATTTGAATATTTTACGAGGCTCCAAGTTTATGGTTGCATTTAAGGTAGAAACTAATAGAATATAACACACTTAAATTATTCGCTGTTTGTAGTGAAGATGCGCTCCCGCTATGTGCAACATATATTTTATGGCCTTTAGGAAAATTTCATAATAACCTATGTTTTCTCCGTTCATTCTACTATTTCAACTTTAACTACCATACTTCATCTAAGTACAGGGGGAACATAGGTACACTGTGAAATGAACAAATACATTTTGTGATCCATCATTGATGCTAATATGTTACCTAATACGCAAGGTGTATCTTACAACTACTTCGAACTGAAAAATAAGCAAATATTCACCTATTAGGTTAGAGAAATGAGGGGTTTTCGTTAACATTACAAAGATTTGGTTTACATCATGTAATTTTCATGATGGATGCTAGAATGACATGTTCATTCATAGGTTAATTGTGATTAATTTTGACCAGTTAAGAACAGTTATAGGCGGGACTTCTAGCATCCTAACACTAAACTTCATTTTTTATATTTAAAATTTTTATGAATTGATAACATATTAATACATTTGCCCACGAAATCACAGCACTCAAAATTAGGCAAAATTTTGAGATACATTTTCGTGAAAACTACTTCTCCGATTTGGAAGTCTTTTTTTTAATGACATTTTGAATCCATCCGAACGTTGGAGTGTAAACTGAGTGTGAATAATAACCCATATTTTATGAATACCGGCTGAAACAATTATAGCCTGTTTTTTCATCAAATTAGTAACACTCTGTAGAGTGTAAGACTCACAATATGATTGAATTTAGACTTCAGACTTATCGTTTTTCAACATTTTTTTTATTCACTCCGTTATCTTCTTTATTACTCGCGAAACATAATGTTATAGCATAATATGGTTATATGGGAAATGACGGTCCAAATTTAACAACGAAAAAACGAAACAAAATGAGAAAAAACAAGTTAAACGAAAGTGTCAGTAACGGGTTTTTCCGCGTCTGGCACGAAAAACTTCTTGGCAACGGCGGCCCGTAACTAAAATAAGAGACCTTATATTATGATCCGGGTCTTTCCAAATTGCAAGCAGTATCTGCCGTTAGTCTTCCGTACGTATTCAAATTACGTTCCTCTTGTAATCTTTTCCCATATCCCAGTTTCTCAATTGAATTCAAATCCGGGCTCCGAGCTGGCTATACCTTGGTAGCGATACCGACTTCCTCTAGATCATTTCTCACAACTCGAGTAGCGTGGGGTCTGGCATCATCTTGCATAAAAAAATCCTTGATCGATATGCTGCGCAAATGCCATTATATATGGTTCTAAAATCTTCAATATGTACCTTTTCGTTCTGAAGTTTTCATTTATGATCACAAAGTGCAACCACTCAAGAAATTAAACGGTTGTGTGACTAACATGAAAAAATTTATTGTTATTATATTGCTATTGGTACACCTTCTTGCTAAAGGAATTATCTTCAGAATGTGGAACTTTAATCAACAAGATTCTAACCTGATGGACATAATCTAATGACGTAAATTGGCTGTAACTAGGTACATTACAGATACAAAGGAATAAATATTTTCAGTACATTGGGTATCTCTAGATATTTAATGGAACACAATCTTCAAATTTTACATTTCATATAACATATATAACAAGAATTGATTTAGTTCAAAAAAAATTTCTCAAATTTTTAAGTTTCAAATGTCACTATTACTATTACCCAGGGATTCAGATACTTTAAATTGAGGCTCAAACATTTCAATTTCAACAGCCTAGAATATAATAGAAAAATAAATGACATTCTTTTTGTACATAAACTGGCAAATTGAGCTGTGATAGCCTAGAAAGTACATATTAACTTCTATGCGCCTCATAGAAATTCAAGCCATAAGGATCTTTCTTTATTCCTTCAAGGAGAACCAACAGTGTCATAAATTCACATCTATGTAGAGCTATGGCTACGGTGAATGATTGCCCGATTGATTTCGATTTGTTCGCAGATAGTACTGCTAAAATTAAGAAAACACTTAAAAGAGGTTTGCTGTTGTGAGTTTGAACTTTGATTGTTTTTGTTTGTTTGTTTTAAAGACGTAATATTTTGTTATTATGGTTTAGGTTAGCACTTTGATAATTTTTTTGGGATGTATCCTGTTTGTGTTCCTTCGCTAATAAATAAATAAATAAATAAAAATATTTTTATTGATTTCGACTACGAGCAGAACGGTTTTCAACTACTTTTCTAGAGTTATATTGATATTTTTTGGCTGTAAACTTCTTTGACAAGAGAATCATATTTGCTTTGCCGCACATATTTCTTCATCAGAACTATCCTAAGTGTGTGAGCCATGAGGGCAGAGCTATTCTATAAGAAGATTTTCTTTGATGGTAAACATTTTACCATGACGTATACGATTTGTTGATGTGCATAAAACAGTTCGAACAGAATGTGAAGCACTTTCTAACACTGGTTTTCTGGCCTTTGGTTCTTGTAACCAATATCATATTCTTTCGAATTATCCCATGACATCTGTCTGTTTGACCCTTTCCCTTAGGATTAAAAGGAGTCGTTCTACTAATGCCTATTCCTCGAGAATGTAGGTACGATTCGAGTTAAGAACACATAAATGGAAGAGCTTCGACCTGAATTAATGTATGACGACATGCCAACTACAGAGAATAGATTACCAACACATCGATAAACAGTTTCAAATGGTATATCAGCACATAGATAGGGAAGAGGAAATGGTGAATATTCATCATATTCATTAAATACAAGTCGATATTTGTTTCTGCAATAAGATCGAAGAGGCCCTTTGAAGTCTATCTTGAGTATTTTGGCCTTAATTACTGTTTCAATGTTTCTCTGAATCTTAGTTTCAACATACAGAACACTGATTTTTCGAACATATTCTATTGTTCCAAAGGAACATTCTCATAATACTTGGACGACACAATGTTTGATTTGAATTGGATCAATTCGCAAGGTTTCCAGTATTATCTTCACAAATTCTCGACAGAGTATGATCAATGATATTTTTTTTGCCCGGTCTATTTCATTTCTTATGTAACAACTTTGTAAGATCTGAAATAAAGAAGATTTATCTATCTATCTTATCTTTCATAACTAAATACGATATCATATTGTTCATTTTTATGTTTCTTGCATGCATTATACATGAAGGCAACATATTTCTGATCAGTTGGAGTTGGAAATATCTTCCTATCCCTCCACAATAGCACCAGCTTCTTTCTTTATAGAGGAATGTCCTTGATTACTTCTCGATAACATTCTGGAATAACGGCTACTAGTCTTCCAAACTGATTATGAGAATAAATTATTGCAATACATTAGTTTCTACCTCGAAAGGTATATAATCTTCAATCATAGTAACTGCTAATTGATGCAGTGGTTGATTTACTCACAGTTTAGGATGTATGTCTACTTTAGAGAAGTGTCTCAGTTTTACACAGTTTTGGCAAAAAGAGTTATGAGCTGGACAATTTGTGCCTTTCGTTAATTTTGTTCCCGCAAAAGTAAAACTATTTCCATACGGCAACTGTAAAAGCAGAAGCTTGTTCATTCGATCATTATCTCCAGACGAAAGTGTCATTGATAAACTCAGTTGGATCTACTCAAAATTTTTTTTTGGAAGATTCGAGAGAATGTGTCTGAATAATTGCATCTTGAAGATTTTAGAGAAGATCATATCGATCACCGAATTTTTCAGGTTTCAGAGGCCTTCTCATCTGGTTGATTAATTTGTTACAATATTACCTTCATAATGTAATGCTTTAAACAAAAAGATTCTTACGTGACAATATAACATAATGACATTGTATGCTGAAAGTAACTGGAGACATAACAAATAAAAAAGGAAATAAAGAAATAAATCATTTATTGATTTCATAAAACATGAAATTATGTGTGAGACAAGTCAGAATAGATTTTCGAAACACCTATATAATCCATTTTTCGTGAATTTCCCACATTCTATATCGCATTACGTAGCAAAAAAACTTTCATTGAAGTTATTACACTCTGGAATTTTTATGACCCGAGTCGGATTCAAACGTATATACCGCTAAAACTGTGAGAAGTCGATGGTTTGGAATTGGGCCTGCTAATCACTAAATTATTCTCGAAAGAGGAAACCTGCATGTCGCTCCGCAAATTATTCAACAATATACCTATATATTATAATATATGGAAACAGATTCGATGTCCGTTATCTCGAAACGGTCGTGCTTGAGATTGTTTCCAGTAATTATTAGGTGTCTTTGAATCCACCGCGTGCGGTGAACGTACCGACTGCCGCGAGCTATCAAAATGTCATATGCATGCAGTCTTTTCTTATGTTGATCTTCGCGAAGAAATTCGACTCGAACCATTATCCTCATAACTGGAGGTGTGCGATCCTCTAATGAATGAATGCAACACTATTCAAGTATCTCACGAGAAACCATGTTTTTCCAATTTTATGATCCACACACAACAATGTTTATTGAATTTATTGACATACATTTTTTCGGAAAGAAATATAATTTTGTTTCATAAAGTAGGTAGGTACTTACTTGAATTACGGATTAATTTTCTGGAGAGAAAATTATCTTTCTCCTCAGTTTGTCGTATAGACTCAATGTACTGGGGTGGGATTCTGTAAGGCCTTAGCGAAGCGATAACGCAAAACTTCCTTTTCATAGTGTAACGTTACAATTGCCCATGAGACTCTAAGGACTAATTTCTAGGGGTGGTTTGGCTTATTTGGCAACAAAACTCCTACCCAGGTTTTTACAAATTTAATAAAATTAAAATATACAATGATCGATCCTTTTCACTCCAAACAAATAATAAAATAGAAACTTAACTTAAAACGATTTTAAATGAGTTACTCTGCTACAAGGATGGAACCTCTTCTGTAAATTATCTTCAGCCTTCTGAACACCAATTCTTATCAGGAAGCTATAGTACTCCAATCCCCATTCAACGAAGTTGATGTGATAATGCCAGGTATTTCGCAGGTATTCTCTCAGATTCAGGAACAAAAGTGGTCTAACATACGTACTATTCCAAATTCTGTATCTCAAGGAAGTAGTTCTTGATATCTATCAATCCCAGAAAGGTTTTCTTTATTCTAATCTCACGGGAGGTTTCTTCGTTCTAATCCCACGGGAGGTGCGAGAATCCCGACACAATTCTCGCCGATAAATAAGATTCCGAGTCTCAAATTAAATTATTAATGACTGAAATCTAAATCTTAGGTACGTATTCTTGCTGAAGTCTCAATAATCATTCAAAATCTTTCAAAAGATTCTCTCCAGAAAGGCGCATCTGCGTTCCGACTGATAGTACACGATATGATACGATTAATTGACAAATTACCGCGTCTTCAAAAATTCCAGTAGCGTAACATGGAATGAAGCGTGCAAAATCGTTGCAATAGTCACTAAATCCGACGATACGTTGATCCGAAAATGCCACTATTGATTGATTATTTCAAATAAATGATGGCTAGAAATATTACAACCAATAGTGGCATTTTCGGATCATAGTTTCGTCGGATTTTTCTGAAGTTTGCAATCGGCAATTGGAAAACGAACATCGAGCTTTCCACGGCAAATATAAAAACCAGGCTGATTTCAATTAAGAAGGGAATTTTCCAAGGAAACTCCTTGAGCCCTTTATGGTTCTGCTTGGCGCTGAACCCACTCTCTAAAAAGCTGAATGCTGGAGGGAAAAGGGTTTCAACATTAGAGGAAATAATAGTACTACCACCCCCAATCATTTGCTGCATATGGATGATTTGAAACTGATAACAGGCAATAAGAACCACCTAGAAAATATGGTCAAACTAGTGGAACATTTTTCGAAAGATGTAGGTATAGAATTCGGATTGGACAAGTGTCGTACTCTCAGCGTAGTGCGAGGATGAATTCAAGATGAACCGATTAATCCTGCAAATGGACAGGAAATAGAAGCAATGAAGTCGGATGATTTTTACAAACACCTTGGAATGAAACAGAACCGATGAATCAACCACCAAAGAATGAAGCAAGACAAAGTTAATTAGGAGAAATCAAAAATCTTTAAAACAAACCTCAACAGTAGGAATATGACGAGAGCCATCAACACACATGCATGTTCATTTCTAACATAATCGTTCGGAATAGTTCCTAGACCAAGAATTGGCCACCATATTAAAACGAATTAATTTTGAAAAAATGTCTACTCAAAACAAGTACCGACCGGAGACTATCCTGGAAAACGAACGCTACTAGGATCGTAGGTACTGTTTTGACTGATAAAACAGTCCCTCACAACAGACCAGATATATTACTAGTCGATAAACATCAAAAGACAGCATTACTCATCGACGAAACAATACCAAATAACAACCTGCGTCAAAAGGAGGTCAAAAAATTTCAAGATATAAGGACCTCGAATTTCAGATGAAGCGTCATTGGGAAATATCTGGGATTGAGTCATAATAATAATAACGATTTCATTTTCCAAATTATCACTTTAACATGACAAAATTACGAATATGGCCATAAAACAATATAGAGATTCTAATGGTGTCCTCAGATTTTTTCTGTTTTCCAAATTATCACTTTAACATGACAAAATTACGAATATGGTCATAATACAATTTAGAGATTCTAATGGTGTCCTCAGACTTTTTCTGTTTTCCATTGTTTCAGAGAAGCGATAGTCAATTTTTTTTTCTTATGGACGTCATATTGGTTTTCCTTTTGCGGTTGGTTTCTCTTTTGCGGTGATAAATAAAAAAATTACGAATTCAACAATGTATCACACTTCAAAAAAAAAAAAAATTCGAGTCAAGGAACGCAAATTTGAAGAGTTTTTATGTGAAATCATCACTTGGCTATCGCGTCTCTGAAACAAAGAAAAACAAAAAAAGTTTGAAGACACCATTAATATCTCTATATTGGAAAATGACTATAAACCAAATTTCGTCAAGTTATCTCCAAAAACGAATGAGTTATTCACAGAAAAAAATCTCGATTTTTCGAGATATCTCGGGAACCAATGGAGATATTTAGGAACTGTTCACATCAACACACTTATCCCTTAATTACGCAACTTTTTTTTTTATTTAAACCATGTCTTTTTGAAGGTTTTCGATATCTCTGTAGTGGCCCTTCAAATAGTTCTAACCCTGTATATATAATCATATTGAAAAATCAAACAAACTCATGATACAAGAGGCATAACAAAATATCCACAAATTTCAAGAAAATAAATTCACAAGAAAAACAACGAATAATAAAAGGTTATATATTACAAAAATCAAAATATTCTTCCATATTATAGGGCTCACAATCAAGTATTAACTTATATACTAGCTTTTTAAATTCTTTATGCACCCTTATTAGGTGCAAAGCTCTAGGTAAAGCATTGAACATTATATTATTATTCGGTATAGTAAGTTCGGGTCATAAATGGTTTCAAAAGCAGATTGCATTGCTTTTATACAAATTCGAAATTCCTAAGAAGAAAATATTTCAGGAGCTATCAGGCCGTTCTGATTCTGAATCCTACTGATTTATTATCGATTATCGATACTTTAAAAATCGGTACCCCTCCCTTCACCTTACCAAAGTAACTATGGGTATAGTATATCCAAAGTCACTTGAACTAGTCCATAAAAACGCTTGGCCAGAGATAATTGCAAAACAGGCATAAACCATAGGCGCACACTTTTCAAACTTTGAGTTGAAAATAATATTTTTGCGTATGTATGGGACTCAGATGTCGATTCTTTCAGAATATTTGTGACGTGAGTAGCTTTTGTTGTCACATCAAAAATGATAGGTACTATGTGTTATAATTTGATTATTCTTTATTCTCGACCTGTAATACTATCAAGGGACATAACTGATCGTTGCATAAAATTATAAGAGCACGGAAATGTTTGAGAAGAATTCGGAAATGTTCTGTCTGAAGATAAGACAAACTAGGGTAGAATAGGTTCATGACCTTGAGATTCTTGAATGACATCCAATTTTCTACGTCAAATTATCAGATACGTTGCCGAATTGAATTCTATTTGTTAGTTGTAAGGCGGAATTAATGTCCCGCAGTTGAAGCAGAAGGCTGAATGATAATGATGTACGGGGTGATTCAGCGCGATGGCCTACATTAGATATTTATGGTAAACTAATATTAATTTTGTGCTGAAAATTTGTACAATTTTCTTTTATACCGGAAACAGAGAGTACTACTTATGAAAAAGTTTTTTGGAAAAAACCTTCATTTTTTATTCATTCCATCAATATTATGTAGGTATAAAACGAGAGGGGTCTCAAGCAAATCCTATACCTACTTTAAGGGTTATCGAGGAAAAACTTGAACTAAAGAAAACTGCAATTTCTCATTGAATGGAGTAGTCTATGACTTCCAGAAAACATAGAAAGAAACTAAAAAGTCGAAATTTCATGAATTCTAATGAATTATTCGTTAAGATGGTTGAGAATCCATAAACCAATCAAAATTTTCAATTACGAATAATTAATGACCAGTTATAACATTGCTAAAATCAGAAAATGTAATGAAAAACTTGTTGGTTAATCTCATTTTAATCATTTTTTTCTTCAGTGGAATGAAGATATTTAGGATGCGAAATCATTTTCTTCAAAACTCGTCATATCAATTCTGACTTTGAAAGTAAATGGAGGAATAGATTTGATTGCGAAATATTCATCTTTTTTTACATAAGCCATAGAATTTTGCCAAATATCATAGTCGAAATCATTAAAAGCATCAGTCACACAACGAACTGAAACTACGTAAGAATGCATTTCAATAATATCCCTATGTACCACACTGGCCTATGCGAATTATTAGAAAGTAATTAAGAAGTGATAGATGCAGCCAATGAGTGTAACCAAAAACGCCCTCAAAGTGGAACGGGGAAATATTCAGCCAATAAAATCTATCAAATCGGGACATTCTTGTTTCCAAGACGATTTGCTAAATACCGCGGTTTATTCGAGAGTATTTTCAGCAATATTTTCATGAATTCAAAAGGAATTTCTGAAAACTTGGACAACCCTTGTATAATTGAAATATTCTGGCTTCCTCCAAGTGACTTTGGATATACTATAACTATGTTGAGGGTAATTGATAATAAATAATTAGAATCCAGTCTCTGCGGTGAATTCCTATTAATTTTTTATCTATTAATACGTTGACGATCGGTACCTCTCCCTTCCCTTCCTTTTCATAGTAACTAAAGCGGTAACTTTGGTCAGGGGAAGGGGGGATACCGATCTTTAACGTATCAATCGATAATAAATTAGTAGAATCCAGGCTCTTGTCACCTGGTGCGATGTGGTAGGGTTATTTGGGTTCTTACAGAAATGGCCCAATAAAACCTTCAGCTCTCATTCAGAAAAAATTGTTACAAGTCCCGAAATAATAATGGATGACTATTTTCCTGGAAAAATAGACAAGAAAATATAACTCATTCATTGATAAAGTTTTTCACCGTGAAAGGTAGAAATACTTTTCATTGAAGTCCATGACCTTGTCCCATTCAACAACCACCGAATAATTTTTTTCTAGTGGAGTAACTAGTTTTTTCCGTATTAACAGTCAAACCTGGATTTTGAGTCTAGATGATCTTGAATTATTGTTTTCAAGCGAGAATTCGGCTCAAGGATCAAGAGAGAATTCGGACCAAGAATCGAACGTAGTGTTGGACATAATTTCTCAGATAAGTTCATTTAAACTTCTTTCATTAGTGACACTATTGCTTCTAACAGAGACAAGTATCTAATGATTCGGACAATAATACTTTAATGAATTACACATTATGAATTCTCTCTGAAAGTTATAATGGAAATTCTCCTGATAGGAACTAATGAGTCAAACAATTATTCAATATTTCTTGAGATTGCGAAGAATGTAAATATCATCCAATACAAATAGAGAGAAGGTGCAGATGAATTGCATTCGAAAGAAATCTTCTATTAAAACTCGAAGCACTTAATGGCTCACTTTAGAAGGAGGCCAATAGATCACAACATATATGATGCAGAAGCTGTTCATTATTCGAAATTAGTAAAGTTGGTTCATTAAAGAACGATAAATCCAAGGTTGTAATGTAAATGCCTTGGAGTTTCTGTGAGTAATATGCATACAGAATCGACGAATAGCATCATATTCTCCCGATTTAATAATTGTTTCTTGTCCGCCAATATTGTTTTATGTTCACCATGCAGGTATGAGTGGGGCCCCATGATTCTTGCATCCATAATAACCATATTCCACTCATTCTATATTGCACATGAGTACGCAGCATTTCTTATTAGTTTGTTCTTTATAGAATAAACTATCATCATAAATAATATAATGTAATCGTTTCACCTTCACCTCAATTTGTTTTTGTATGTGTCGACTACTTTCAGTATTATCAGAATCATATCTTATTTGCTTTGTTCTCATACAAATTAGCACTTAAGAAATGAGAGTGGAATTGAACAATGGGCCTAATTTCACTGACTGCTTCTTATAAACGCTACCCTAATGACTTGAATCTCCACAGGCAAGGTGTTGAATGAAGTAATCTTTCGGGAGCTGATTCGCGTCAGCTTACTCCGTAAACAGCATTCACCTACAACGGCGTTTTGGATATGAATGTAGTCTCGATTATGTGTTGTGATTAAATCAATATGACAATTGGTCAATGAAACATAAAATATGTAATAGGTATACATCCAAATATATTATGTTGATATCCAAGATGAAACCCTACACTTCGGTAGATATTTCTTTTTTTGGTTTCTCTTGAAAAATTTTCCAAAAGCATTGATTTTGAGTACATTCATTCGCCAATAGCACTCTTGGAGACCACAGATCTATATATAGGTATTTGTGGTCTCCAAAGGTGCAATTGAATGAACGAGCTATCAAGATGACTTCTTTTCAGTTTTTTTTTTCACGATTGATCGAGATACTTGATTTTGATTAGTGAAAGTTTTTGGAAAAAAATTTGTCAGAAACGCCTGATTGACGCGTGTAACTATACAGGGTGATTCACTGGGATGGCCTATTAGACGTTTATGGAAAACTAATCATAACTTTGAGCTGAAAATGTGCATATTTGGGTTTTTGACAATGGTCTTTCTCCCTAAAATATTTTCAGATCTCTACAACTAGACTACTAGAGTTGACTAAGTTCTTGATATGTTGCAACAAAAAAACGAAAAACATAAGTTGTTGTTAATAATGTCATCAATTGTAATCTGCAAAATTGTTTGATCATTCGAAAAGAAGTGCTATTCGAGTAAAATTTTCTGAACTTGCGAGGGAAACTATTAGCGTCGAATGATTTTTGTTTCTTTCAATTTCATTATAGATTCAAAATAATTTTTCTCCTTAAGGTGCCGATCCAATATCAGAAATTAGTGATCATTCATCAAGGGCGTACCCAGGATCGAAACTAGGGTGGGGCATGTGGGTGGTTATTCAGGTATTTTTTATCATAAAAAAGGTGGAAAGAAACCAACATTTCCAGAAAATTATGTATAAATAAATAAAAAATCGAATAATCCTTTATTTGATCCCTCATATACATACCATTTAGGTGTAGATTATCTCAAAATAATAGTAATAAATTTTTGAAACAACAATTTACATTTTAATTTAAGTTTCATAAAATTTTTCAATTGAAAACATCTTTAGTGATTTCTTTGGAATTATAACAATGCTTTATCAACTAAGTTATTACCATAATCTGCTTGAAAACATATTTATTCTAGTTACATGCCTTATAATATCATTTTTCTTGGATTTGTAGAAAACTTGTTCAGAACTCTTCAAAGAAGTTACGATGGTAGCTCATCAAACTCAACCCACTCAATCGTCCTCCCCCACAGTGGGAGATAAGACAATAAAAATATTGCCCGAAGAGCAAGACAAATCTGGGGCCCCCCTGATTAAGATCAAAGATTTTTCCGATACTCAAAAATAGTTTCGAATCGAAGGATAATAAAATGTATTGCAAAAATTAAAAAAATTATATTTTTCAAAATGACCTGTACATAACCTTCTTTCACAGCCAGAAGATAGAGTCATAACTAGAGATCCACGATGTCTGAAATAATAAGAGGTGTGATTCATGGTAGTATCCTGGGTCCATTGCTGTATATTGTTCACGTTAATGATATGATGCCGAAGTTCCTCTGATATATGAATTCTTTTATAACTACGCGGATGATACCAACATCATACTTCGCGCTAAACCGCAAAATAAAACTGAGCTCGTCCTATTTGCTCACAAACTCATAAAATCTGAAAACTTAGTAATTTCTCTGAATGATGAGCCTATTGTATTAAAAGATCATACCAAATTTCTTGGCATTATCATTGACAAACATCTTTAGTGGGCTGAGCACATTGCCGAATGTTCACACGTTCATATGATACAAGAAACGAATATTTCATTTATCCTCAGCGCATAACCTTACTTCCACCGAAAGATCTTGTATGCGTGTGCATTAAATTGTACAATGCAATACCAGGACATAGGAACGATTGACAATTTAAAAAAATTTAGCGAAGGGATCCACAGCCTTTTGATTCAACATGAACTATAGACTGCTCTAGATTTTTTTGCTGGAATAGCTTGGAGTTGATATGTTTGCAATTTCATTTTGCTGTTTTTCCCAACTTCATTGTGGACAAGATGTGATGATGATTTTTGATGAATAAAGTCTTTGTTTGTTTGTATTTTCGATATGTAGAATTTTAAAACAGAAATTCTACATATGACTGACTGCAAAAAAATTATTTCTGCCATTCCTAAGAAAGCTACAGGGTGAGTTCGTATATTCATGGAAGTAATGAAACTATCATCAGAACCAAACTTATGGGCGGAATTCGTTGAAACTTGGAATGTAATTGACGCATGCCGAGGTCGAGTGAAAGAGATATTAATTATTTCGATATTCCAGGGTCGTACTCATTATTTCTCATTTCAAATGATCTGGTTAAAATATCACTTTGTATTTTGAAATTGCAATTATTGTTTATATTTCTAGAAAGTACATGAATTCAGCTTCAATACGCGGTATCACTCAAAGTTGCCGCATCTAACAATCTTTTTTTATGAATTTTTGAAATTGTATGAAGTTCGAAAAATCATTTAGAAGGTCAGGAGCTTCATTAAACTCATTTAGTAATGAAACAAAAACAACAAAGGAAAAACATCGAATTTCAGTAATAAGTCATAAAAATATAAAAGAAAACGAATTAATTCCTTATATTGGAATTCCAAATAAGTTATTAGAAGGGTTGTTCGAATTGAAAACCGTTTGCTTATTCCGTAATATATCACAACAGTTAATTATTTCATTCAACTTGTCTTTTGTCTGGAGGTGTTCAGCATTAGCCATATCTTTCAATTCTCTCCATAAGAAATAATCACGTTGGTTAAGATCTGGAGATCCAAAAGACCATGAAGCAGGTCTTCCTCGACATATCTATCTATTTGGTTAACTATTATCAAGATAATTTCTCACTTCTAAACATAAAAGGTCCAGCCCATCATGTTGAAAACATATCCCTGTAATAATGCCTTGTAGCATGCCGGGTTAAATATTGTGTGAGAAGTCAAGATCAACCTTACTTGCCAAGCGATCGACACCATCTTTGGTGAACTGAGCCTCTTCTATTTTCCTTACGCATAACAAATATCTACACGAATATAATATCAGTATATTCTCTCTTTATCAATTTGATCATTTTGATAATTTTAAAACAATATGGAACACAACCTATAACTAGTCATTATCTCAAATTTCAGTTATCAGCATGTTTTCAAAAGAGAAAATAGCCATAAAAATTTTTGGAGGAATTCATATTTCCTCTTCGAGCATATTTTGTTTCTGCTTTTTACTGTTGTTTCAATGATAGATTATTTTATTTATCAGCAGATTATTATCATATACTAGACGGTTCAATTTTTTTTCCAATTTCAAAAATTAATAAAAAAAGAATGTTAGATATAAACACTGAGTGATACTGCGTATTGAAGCTGAATTTATAAATTGCATGAAAATTTGAACAATTATTTCAAATTCAAGATGAAAAGTGATATTTTCAACCTGAACACTTGAAATGACAAATAATGAGTCTGGTCCGGGAATATTGAAATGAATAATATCTCTCTGACTCGACGACCTCGACATGTGTCATTCTTTGCAGTCATATGTAGAATTTCAGTTTTGAAATTCTACTTATTAAAAATACAAACGAAACACAACTTTATTCATCAAAAATTATCATTACATCTTGTTCACAATGAATTTGGGCTTATAGCTTTCTTAGGAAAAGCAGAAATTATTTTTTTCTTTTTGAGTGTTATTTCAGTATGTGTCCGAATTACAATAGAACACAGGAAATTTTGAAAGAGAGAAAAATAAGAATATCTTTCAGTTTTCCAATAACTATAATGAACATTGAAAAATGGAATAAAAATTTCTGCTTCCTACGCCACTATATCTTCGAACTATTCATTCAACGTTTTTTACTTTCTTTAGGAAAAAAATAACACCATAAATTATAGGTAGTTCGTTATTGAAATAAATAATGTATAAAATTGATAATGATTAAAAAAAAATTTAAACAATGGAAAGGATTGGCGACCATGACTAATAAAGGTAGATACCGATTATTCCTGATTCTTGTTTATAAAGAAGTTTCAGGTATTTGGGGTGCATTAAATTTATGTAAATGAAATCAATTCAACACGATTATGATTTAACTTTGAATTTTACCTCTCTATGCTCTCAGGTCCAAATATGCGAGATTTTCTCTTAAATTTTTGACCCTACCCTATTTTTTTAGAAGCAAGATACTAGTTTCTAGTGAATTACTTTTATTGCAATAGATACCTGATTGAATATTCTCGGAGAAATACTCCGATATCATAATCGATAAATGAATCTCTCAGTCAGTTTTCTTATGAAGATTTTCTCTATTTCAGTATCGTAATGAGTTCATTACAGTACTGAAAACAGTGCTGTGATGAACTCATTACAGCATTGTTTTCAGTTATATTTTTCGTTGTATATTTGTCTACACTGACTTGCGATCCTATCAAATTTCAAGGCACTTCAATTGTCATTTTAATATAAATTGGATATAGTGAAATGATTTGCAACTTTATCGCAATTTCTCTTGATTCTGGTGGTGATTTCGTCAGACATAATTTACGGATTTAATACGTAATTATAAATTATTTCAATATTCGAAACGTATTATTCAAATCCGAATTACGTAATCTGTCAATTCTCGTAACAGTCACACCAACTGCTAAGATACAATACAAAGGGCACTAGAATATTTCATAAAACTTGACTGAAATAGAGAAAATATCGTCTTGTACTCGTTGCAGAAGGCAATTCCATCACTCATGCGTGTTCCTTCGTCGCTCGTTTTCGAATTTCGCATTCGTGTTGGAATAGGCGCCCATTCTGCAATTTTTTTTTAGAATATATTATTATCTTTTTTATATTATTTACTTTTTTCGTATTTTTGCTATATTCTGGAAAATCGAGAACATCAAGATTATTGGAAATTTCGGGTTTTTAAGACTTGTGGATTCCCATCTGACGCTTAGCCTTTATTAGCAAGATGGCGTCGGTTGAGGATGACCTGAGTGAAGGCGAGAGCATTAGGAGTGAAAAAGAAGTAAATTTAGTGAAAAATAATTATAGGTGTTGTGTTAAAAAAGTGTGCACAACTCAAGTGTGTATGAATTGTGGGGGCTTATACCATAATTCGTGCGCGAAGAAGAAAAATATAAAAATTATCAATGAGAGATACGTCGAGTGCTGTGATGAAGTCCAGGATGGGAGGCGGAATCTGAATAGAGAGGAAATATTGGAGTTGAAAATCGAACATCTGAGTAAGCTCCTTGTGGAATCCAATGAGAAAAATGAAATATTGAAGGAAAATAATAGCATTCTAAAAGAAAACAATAAATTATTGAAACAAAGGTTAGATGACATGGAGAAAAAATATGCTGAAAAAACTGATAATGAGCGTGAACAGTACTCTGATATACTGAAAACTGATCGGATAGGAGATAAGATAACAAACAAGACTTCTGACAGCAAGATAGTTCCAAGAGTAGTAGTTCAGATGCATGAGGACGCCGAGGTTGACAGGCGACATCTGATAGATGACACTAATTTCAAATTCAAAGCAAAACAACAACAACAAAGTAAATTCACGTCAACATCAAAGAATCAGGGCAATAAAGAAATACATATCAGAAATATTAATAATGAAACATCATACAATCACGACGGTTTTGAAAGAGTTCAACGCAGAAGACCTAAATCTAGACGACTTGGCACAACGAGAGTCTCCGAAGAAGAGGAAAAAACAGGTTTTGTTGGAGCTGAAAGAAGAGCATGGATATATCTTTATAGAATAAAACGACATGTTAAAGCTCAACAAGTAGAAGAATATGTGAAGAAAAACCCGGCTTTCACCAATGAAAAGGTCGAAGTGAAAGAGTTACCAAGTGAACCAACTCAGTTGAAATGTTTTGTTTTGACGGCACCGCTTGAGAAAAAAAATCAACTGTACGATCCTTCGTTTTGGCCACAAAATGTGGGAGTGAAGAGATTCAATTTCGGACACTTCCAAAAATATAAACCAAGTGAGGATTTTTTATAGATAATAAATCATATCAGAGGGACCCACAGAAGCATGTGAAGAACAACCATGAATACTCTAATAAGGTGGGTAACTACAGCATTATTCATCAAAATATACAATCTTTGGGAAACAGTATAGATCAGGTTGAACAACTTTTGAGGGAAAATACAGAAACTTTAATACTTTGTATTACAGAACACTGGAGGTCAAGAAATCAAATCACTCAGATTGGTATTCAAGGCTTCAGACTAATGTCCTGTTTTTGCAGAGAGGAGGGAAAGCATGGAGGATCAGCCATTTACATCAAAGATTCTATAGTATGTAGAGAATACAAAAATACAAATAAGCTATCCATACTTGGAGAATTTGAATGTTGTGCTGTTGAGTGTTCTCTGAAAAAGATTAACATTATTGTCCTATGCATCTATCGACCACCGGGCGGTTCAATTGAGGTATTTTTTAACCAGCTAGAGAATATTCTTTCCAACCAGATAAACCTTGAAAGTACTATTTTTATAACAGGGGATTTCAACATTGAAATGCTGGACGAAAATAGAAATAAGCTCAGACTGGCTACAATGCTCAATTTCTACTCCATCAGAACAACTGTTGTTAACTACACCAGAGTAACTGAGCAAACTAAAAGCTGCTTAGATAACATATGTACAAACCTACATAATGGACACACATCGGTAATTCTTGCATCACATGTATCTGATCACTTTGGGCAGAAATTTGTGTTCAATATAGACAAAAATGATGAAAGGAAATTTGTTCGCAAAAGATTTCTCTTCGATGAAGCAAATAGAATTAACTTTGTAGACCAACTGAAACAACAAACATGGGAGGACATACTTGTAATCGATAGGAAGGATGTGAATGAGCAGTGGAAAACTTTTATCAATGTCTATTTGAACATATTCAACCAAAGCTTTCCACTTACCAGAATTCATTCCAATAACAACAAGAAATACAAGAAGAGTGAACGTGCTGAGGAAATCAAACATCAATTAGATATTTTACTAGTACTTTTGACTGATAACCCATCTCTCAAGGAGCAATACAAAAACATGAAAAAGTATTATGACAGCATATTGAAAGAGGACAAAAAGAAATATCTTCAGGATAGAATAATGAAATCAGATTGCAAAATGAGATCCATGTGGACCATATGTGGAGAGTTAACAGGGAAAAATAAACACAGAGAAAATAACATCGATGAAGATCCAAAATCATTGCCAGACAAATTTAACATACACTTGATTGAAGCAGTCCAAAAACTAGTAGATGAAGTGCATCATCAGAATTTCTTCTGTGATATAGAAGAGAATGATCAGTCGCTGTTCTTGAGACCTGTAAATACTGGGGAACTAGTTAACCTGTGTTCCAGACTGAAGAACAAACATTCCAGCGGATATGATGACATTCCAACCAGTATTGTCAAACTTTCACTTGTACAGATAGCATCAGTATTGTGTTACATCATCAACAACTCCATGAAATTTGGGAAATTCCCTGATCAGTTGAAATTTGCCCTCATAAAACCCATATATAAGAAGGGAGACCGTAATAGTCTTGATAGTTATAGGCCAATCAGCTTGCTGCCCTCATTCTCCAAAATTTTCGAACTGGTAATGTGCACAAGATTGTTGGATTTCTTCAAAAAATGTAATCTGTTTTTGGACTCGCAACATGGTTTCCTGAAAGGTAAATCTACAAATACTGCCATCTATCATTTTGTAAATATGATACTCCAGGAATTTGAGAAGAAGAATTTAGCAATTGGTGTGTTTTTAGATCTTAGCAAGGCCTATGATTGTGTGAACCTCGAATATTTACTAATAAAACTTGAAAAATATGGCATAAGAGGAAAAGCATATAAGTGGATTGAATCTTATCTTCTAGACAGAAAACAGCAAGTCATCATTAATGAAAACAAATCCAATATTGCAATTAAAGAAAGAGGTCTAGCGCAGGGCAGTAACGCAGGTCCTATTTTTTTCATCATCTATATTAATGACCTTATTATGGATGGACTGGTGAACTATGTGGATGACACCAACATATTGGTATCTGGAAGGACCCTCCCGGAGGCAGTTGATAAGGCGTATGACAGTTCATCTAGAATTAGTGATTGGTTCAACAGGAATGAGTTGGCACTGAATTCGTCGAAGACAAACATTATGGTATTCAGAACAAAGAACTCCCGAGTTACTCCAACTGGCACCATAAACCTGAATGGCAATGAAGTGAAACCTGTTCATGATATGAGATTTCTTGGAATACATATTGATGAATTTTTAGATTGGAACAGTCATGTGGAAAAAACTGGGCTGAGATTGAGTAGCATTGGATATGGAATCAGAGTGGTATCCAGACATATGGATGAGAGGACATTGAAAATACTGTACCACGCCAACTTTGAATCGGTACTGAGATATGGGATTGTGTTTTGGGGATGCAGCTCCAGCATTCAACTCCTTTTCATTATACAAAAAAGAACCATAAGATCAATCAGGCATATGAAATTTGGAGCCACCTGCAGGGGTGTTTTCAGGGATATGCAGATTATGACTATATATGGGTTGTATATATTTGAGTGTCTGATGTTCTTTTTCAGGCACCAAGTTGAATTCAGCTCTAACTTTGGTCATGGCTATAATACAAGGACGACGAATTTCATTTACCCTTCTCATAGGCTTACAAGTACAGAAAAAGGAACCTACTATATGTGCATAAAACTATATAATAAATTACCATCTACATGCAGATTATCTAGCTTAATAAAATTCAAGAATGCCATAAAGAAACTGCTAATTAAACTGGAACCATATTCACTTAGAGATTTTCTAGATTGTAACAACTTGTCAGAGTTTGTATAGATTGTATATATTGTTGTTGACATCATTTCGCTTCTCTCTCTGTAATTTACTGTGGGGATGATTTGAAATAAAGGAATTTATTATTATTATTATTATTATTTTTACTGCACCAGGCATCTTCAAAGGCTTTTAGGTCGTAAATTGTAACTCGTCTAGTGTGCGCTTCTAGGGTGAGTTCTTGGTGCAGCTATTCCATTCGGGATGCTTCGCTTTGAAATCTCCTGCTTGGGGTGCTGTCCGAGAAGACCTCTTGTTTGTAACATAGATCTAGTGTTAGGTTTGCTGCATCAAGAAAAAAGTCAAATAGGCCATTTGACGTTATTATAACGATACCTGTTAGTTCTAGTAGTCGTGATTGATTGTTTTACGTATATCGCTCGCGCTGTTTTACCTCCATTTCTAGTTAAGCGGTGTGTCCAGAACATGTTGTATCACTGGATCCTGCAGTTCTTCTGGGTCGGTTTCAGTTTCGTCTTGTAAATCATGAGGATATCCAGCAATTAGAAGGTAGAACGATCTACAGATTCTAAAGGGTCGAAGATCACTTTTGTCAGAGGGACAGTTCCATTACAAAAACTGCCCCGCCAGACGTTATGGATTGACGATGTGACCGGCCGCTAAACACGATAACTCTCAAATACAAAAAATGTCAATTTTCAGGGTAGGTTTGGATTTTGTGCATGGCAAATCTAGCTAGAGTTTCCGTGAATATTGCCCGTTTTGTTTTATGATAATTTCAGTACCACAATTCTGGTGGAGGTGAAATTCTGCATTTAGATGCGGAAAAACAATTAGGAGCATCCTGCAAATTTTAATTTTTATGTCAGTCGAAAATAACGATTTCAAGTTATGTGCTGAATTTCCTGTTGACTACGTAGTCAAAATCTTAGAATATTCGAGCAGAATATCGAAAACAACCTTATATTTCATTAAAAACAGATCTAACTTAATCAAAATTTAGTATATAGATGTATACTAAAACTTTCAGGATTGATGCGGAATTTAATGTCGATCTTCTCATCAGAAGGTTGGATTTTTTTTTTGTTTATTGAATAATAAAAATAGAACACGGATATTTATTTCGAATTTCAGGAGGAAAGGACTCAATTCTCAAATGAATGAACGAGCAAAACCTCTTGACGCCAAGTCAGTGCTTTTCTCGAATCTTAAGGATGTGCTATGACTATTCGTATGCATCAGCTATTAGAAATTTCAATGGGTCTTTATCTTGAGTTGAAGTCACTATGAAGATCACCCAAGCCGAGTACCATCGTGAAAATTATGGTGGCTATACATTGAACAGACATAAAATTCATTAGAGACATTTACGGTCAGTTTCAAAATTAGAAGGTAATATAATTTCTCGTATATTATTGGTATATCGATATGCGTTTTACTGTCAGGTATTAAACGTCATGTTACCTGTACGTTTAGTAGTGTTTAAGCGTTACAGATAACTGCGATACATTGATATATTTGAATGCCCATTAACCGGGGAAATGTATTTGTTTATTGTTCCCAATAATTATCCATTCGCATAGTTCGAAGTAGGTAATATTCATAGCCTTTCATTGAATTTAGGTTTCTCAACGTGTGAATTCGAGAAATCGTTGGAAAATCAATTAGTTAGTCAACCAAAGTTGAACGTAGTTCTTTGAAATAAATATTCTTATTACTGAAAATTGAAACAAGATATCTGCATGTAATTCCTTTCAAAAATTAGTTGCAACAGTATCGGCGGTTTTTTAAAAGCTTGAGAACTTCAAATCATAATAGATACAAGACGGAAATATGGTTGGAATGAAATTTCTATTATTATAATCTGGTAGATAATTTTCGGAATATATTAAATAATAATCTATACGTGGTATTGGATTATGATGACCTGTTGTTTCAATATAAGTTTAGTAGTTTTAATGGGTTTAAGGTGTGAAGATGACAAAAACCAATGGACTAGTTTAGTGATGTTGATAATACTATATTTGACACGATAGAATTAAAATATAGAGCAAAACTGATAAATCAGTGAAAAAATTTTGAAAATCCATCAATAAATGACTAAGAAATAGATTATTTAAATTTACGTATTTTAGCGCGGAACGTCTTTGGTCTGTGACGTCACGGCACTTGCCTGTGATCGCTACACCATAAATTACGTTTAAATACTTAGCTGCGCCAAGGCTCTCGTGCCGTTTGTAGTCGTACAGTGTAGTTTTAACTCGAGTTTTGTTTTTATGTCACCATAATGGAAGAAGGCTTCGTGAAAGGACAAAGTGACAATTTGCCTAAAATAGATATATTCGCAGTGATGGAACTTTTTTCTTCAAATCCATCTTATGTCAGTGCTGAAATAAAAGGAGTTAAACTTTTCAAGTAAGTATCTACTTTTGAGTTTGCTCCATCATGGTTCAACTTATAACGATGATTTATTTAAAAAACGTTTCATAAACAGTTTGTAGTTGAGTACTGGTTGTTGAAGTCTATCAATGGCAAAACATATTTATGTGAGTAGTAAAAAGCAAAAAGAGAAAAAAGTAATTTATATGTATGTATATAGTAAGTTATTTCAGCCATCGTGTAACGAACAAAACACGACACGAACGGCACAAGTGATTGTACACCAATAAATTCGTAAGCACTCTGCGAATACCAGTCGTCTAGTGTGTGACGTCACGCCACTTACACGTACTATGAAATTATTCTTCCAAGCGCAACTTCAAAGTCCCATAACTTTTTCATTTCTAGAGATATTTCAATGATTCTTCCACATTTTTGTTTCATTTTACTTAAATTTTTAGAATTAATCCTTAACAAAAAAATTAAAACTAGTCCATTGTTTAGTTGCCGACAGTTTCAATAACTTTCATTATCATCATCAGGGCTCTGAAATGTGAGGTACACATTATTTAACATCCTGGTATCACTTGCATTAATATTCTAAAATACATAAAATTACATGGATTCTAACACATGAGATAAAAGTATACTAGACATTTACAAAGGTCACGAAAAAAAAACAAAATCGGCCAGAAATTCCTCACAAAAATCTGGAAATTCAAGGGTTCATATTTCTATAAGTGGCACTTACAACTAAGTTATGGTTTTCCAAGTTCAATTAATAAAAAATAAGGAAATTAGGAAACAGTAATGATCCTACATTGAATCCCTGCTTATAAATTCACAATCGATAATCTGATGTGCGAGAACGTCTACATGCGGTGAAAGTAATCTAGAAACGAACGATGAAGGACGAATATCGAATTTTTATTTTCAGAGTGGTGGGAAATTTTTTATTTTTATTTCAATTTAATTATATTGTTATTATTGATATAAAATACTAGGTAATACTTTTTATCCGATCTAACAAGTTGAAATGTGCCGAGTTCTTTCTATGTCTGATCTTTTGTTTAGAGCGTTTTTCTTGTTACGTATGGCAATCATTTAATGTAAAAGTCGTTTTTTCAATATGTTCTGCCTTCCTATTACCTCCACCTTTTCGAAGTCAAATCGATCTGAAGTGTCCAACGTATGTTGAGCAAGGGCTGTTATATTATCCTTCTTTTTTGTTGGATTAAGGGAATCTAACGTGTCTCTACGATGTTCTGTTGTGCGAGTTTGCATGTATCTTCCTGTCTGGCCGATATATGTTTTGTTGCAATCGTTGCAAGGTATTCGGTAAACTACTCCTGATAACTGCTTTTTCGAGGTTTCATCTTTTAATTTTGAGTAATATTTTTTTATGGTGAAATTTTTGTGTGATCTCAACTTGTCAGATTTTAATATATTTCCAATCTTTTTTGAGAGTTTTCTTATATATGGGATTTTAAAGTATTTTTCGTTCTCTCGTGCCTCTCCAGTACCCGTATTCTCTGGTGGAAATATTCCTGCTGACTATTCTCCTGATAATGGTTTTAGGGTAGTTGTTACTTCGGAGAATGTTCTTTATCTCCTCTATATTTTTTTCACGAAAAGATGGGTACGATTGTAGTAATTCGTATCAAATTTTTAGCTGTGTTCAATTTTTGTAAGAGTTGATGGTGTGAATTAACATTTTATATTCTGTCTGAATATGTTTGTTTGTGGCACCAGACCTCTTACAGTTTGTTATTATCTCGATTTATCAGTGTGTCAAGAAACGATATTTTTCTTTCTTTTCTTTTTCTAACGTATTTATGGAAAGCTTCGAGAACAAAATTGACCCGATCAGCAGGAACCACGGTGAAAATATCATCCAAATATCTTCTATAAACTGGCACATCAAATGGTAGATCCTTTAAAGCTTTGTTTTGTAAATCAGCCACCACAAATTCAGCAACTACAGGTGCCAGGCAATTTTCCATGCCCAGACTAAATATCTGATTATAGAATTCGTTGTTATAGCTGAAATAACTATTATCAAACATATGTGAAAAATCGTTATGAATTTGGTTAGTGTTATTTTTGTATGAGGTTCTATCTTTATTCAATCTTTCTCAAAATCTAGCTCGAAAGAGTTTCTGACATATTTATAATCTTTTTCGTAAATGTGGTCTAGCAGTTTTGAGGGATATTTGCTTGAGTTGTACAATAGGCTACCCAAATAACTGATAATAGGTCTAAAAGGACAATTTTCTTTATGTATTTTAGGAAGAAAATAATTTTTTGGGGAAAACCATTATCATACTTAAAATACTTGAGAGTACTCAGATCAATATGGTCAAGTCTGTATAATGTGGTGAGGATTTTATTCAATTTAGTTTGTATCGTCTCTTCTCCACAGTGACGCTCTCATCTGTATAATATGCTAAATTACATTCAACAGCTATAATAAGTTGTGGAATATTATTTTTTCTGAAAGGTAAATTCAACTTTGTCCCGAGGCTTGAAAAAAACTAAAGATTTATTGAAGAAGAAATAGATGACAGATTAAGGAACCATTTTTTATCAATAGTTGGTGTAGTTTAAGATTTAATATGACCAAGTTTCAACCTGTTAAACTTGTGTTTTTGTTTTGCTCTAATAATTGAAAATTCTCTGCTGTAAATTCCTTCTGCTTTTTCAAAAAACTTATATAGGTATCAGGGGGTTACTCATTCTGCAGACTAGTTTGTATATCCAATCTCCAAACTCAATATTTTCTTCTTGCAGTTTTCTATGATTTAATTACATTTATTCAGGAATGGACTACTTGAGTCCAATAAAATTGGTAAAGTTGATTTGATAGTTTTTTGGATGTGTTTTGGATGAATACCTTGATTTTCACTTGTTTAAAGGAACTTCTCGTGGTTTCTTTAGTGTGACAACTTCCTGGTTAAATTCTGCCAAGAGTTCATTCGACGTGTTGTTTCCAATCCATACTCTGTCCTGATAAAAGCATAGAAGTCTGTAGTACCATCCATTTCCAAGTCTGAGTAGATATCCCCAAAGAATTGAACCTATACGTGGTTTTGAATTATCATGACCTGTTGTTTCACTGTAAGTTTAGTGTAATAATAATGAATCAGTTTATTCAAATACAATAAGTACAATATATAATATGTCTATGACTACTATTTCCGATAAATCAGACCTGAAGATTGGCTTCCAATATTCCGAGAGTTGATGGTTTGTCGGCATGAACCAATGACTTACTATTGTCCCATGAAAGTAATCAAGAGCACGAACAAGGGTTATCAGGACCACTTCTTGAAATAAAGTCAACAAATTGATGGTTAAGCGTGCTGTATTGCTAGTTGTGACATATTATTAGAACCAAATGTTGTCGATGTTTAGCTGATTAATTTTTGGAAACGATGATTCGTTAATGGCTTGAGGATTGTCTCTCATATACGGAAATTTTGCTTTTTCATGAAGCCGAATAACTGGGAATTAGCTTCATCACCAACACAATTCCTCAGTAAAAATACTCTTCGGCCAGTTTCAAATAATAAGCGACGTAAACGATGGTCATTTGGCTTTAATTCTTACATTAGCTGTATTGTATACGCACGTAAGCCAAGATCCTAATGTAAAATTTTCCACGTAGTCGAAGAACAAAGGCCAGTTGGGAACGGTGACGAATCGACTTCTTCAACACTTCGCGCTACAGCAGCAATATTCTCTTCGATACGCACTTGTTTTTTGTCTTGTTGATAGTTTTGAATCGAGAAGAGCAGAATTAGTACTAAAACAGTACGAGTACGCTCAATGCAGTGTGCTGGATCTCGCCCTTTCAATTATTTCTATAGTTCTGTTATTATTTTTCATGAAATTAATTGAATAAAGACCTTTATTATTATTATTATTATTAAAACAATCAATAACTGTACGAATTGCTTACTCACTAGGACGATTATTATGATGAAATGGACGAAGAGCTTTATGAACTTCGTGAACAGATTGCTTTTTTTTAAAGTAAATTTCCACAATTTGGAAGCTTTGTTCTGGTGTTAACCTTACATGATAAATAGCCAAACCTTACTGAACAAAAACTTCAACATAGTTTGTCTTTCTCTAATATCAAACCATAAACAACAGCCAAAAAACCATCCGTTACATTGACCCTATACCTTCAGGAACTTGATCCATAAACTCGAAAAAGCAAAATACTGTTAGATCTTTTCGAATATTTCTGTAGAAAAAGCTTTTTCGAAAAAACCTTTTTCATTTTCGTTTCTGCCATTAAGATAAGACAGTTTGCGGTTTGGATCAAAAATGTACAGGGTGTTGATGAGAAGATAATGAACTTGGACCACTCAAACTCATCCAAACTTTCAAATTAACCTGTAGTATTGACCATTTTAATAAATTGTAAAAATCTGGGAAGTAGTATAAAACTGTCATGATCAAATTTGAGTACGGCTGATAATCTGTACTTTTAGGGTAAGTTTTCAGCTATCTAATAAAAATCCATTCTATAGGAATTTCATCAGTTCTTTCGAGTATAAGAACATCGAAAATAATTTATTAAAAAAGTGGACAGATATTTAGACAATTCTCAGTCATACATCGTCAGCGATTCCAATCCTGTATGATCCTTTTTCACGGCTAACAGCGTGGAAGAGGATCCGCTATTCACTTCGTACTCCTATCGACTCAAATGTCAGATTTAATGAAATCATATGAAGTATTTTTCTGTGTGTGAATTTTCATAAATTGCATAAATGTAACTCCACAGGCTCGGTGAAATCCAATATTATATTGCTGGCATACTCAGACAAGGCTTTTTCTTCCGAAAACTCACCTTCGAGAATATTGCTGTTTGTGCTGAGTGAAATGTCCTCTGGGTTTATAATATGTGTTAAATATTGTTCAATAATTTTGTTCATTTTATTTCGTATATTTTGGTTATAAACATTATTTTTATTATCATTTGGAAATATTTACAGTTCAATATTCGTATAATTGAGGTATTGTGACGAAATTCGAGGTAAAATGCATAGAGCGCGCAAAGATCTTGTTACTTTTCGTTCAGAGTAGTCGCCTACGTCACCATCAGTTGAACGACACTGGTAACGAAAAGTTGTGAAGAGTTACCCATACATCACTTTCGCTGCCTTGTCATTCCGAAACTATGTTAATATTGTAAACTTCGAAAAAGGCGGTCTGGAATCGTGAACATCTGTCAAAAGTTAACATTATAACTAAGATGAAAAGGTTGGTTCTCAGTGACTTGCTAATTAAATTTCACATCCAGTCGAGTTAGGCCCTGAGACGTGGCCGACATGTTTGAAACCATTCCGACAGCCACGAACTCGACAGGACTGCGATTGTTGTGCATATATTGCTCCATCTTCTTTCATCTGCCAGCTCTAGACATCACAGTTATGTCTCATTAACGACCGTCCAGAAGTTTTTTCGATTGGGTGGAAACGGTTCAGATTGGTTCGTGGGAGACGAACTGGGGTCAGTACGGAACCCTTTATCGCGAACATTCTCATCGGATATTGCCAGTAAATCATTTCAGAAATAGAGTACTACAAGATATAAATGCTAGTCATCCTATTAGGATGTTAGGAGGTGATTGGTAAGGACGTGAGTGGGGAGAAAGAAAGGGCTGGAGAATACCTAACAACTGCGTTGCAAGTTTTACACCATGATTTGCTATTCCATTTTGCATCACATAATTCCTTTACTCATATGAAAAATTTATATATGTCATATTGCGAGGCATAGACCTGTATTCATTTATTCGGACTAACGTATCGGCTAGTAACTGATATTCTGTGTAACTGTCTTCAATTTCCTAATTGCATATCATACCATTATACAAGGTGTTTCCAAATTCGACGTGAACCTTGGAGGACGTGATAGTATGACTAATTTGCTGTCTTTTGAGCTATATTTATTGATATCCGAAAATCGATTGTTTCCGAGATATTTGAGTTCTTGTGATTTTTAAAAGATTTCCCACCTTACTACTGCTACGATGACCAAGTTTGATTATAATTTTGGATTATTTCCATCAGAAGAGGATTTGATATGTATGCAAAAAGCGAAACTGTGCTGTATTTCCTGTTGAATTACAATTTGTATGTTTCAAAAGTTGATGAATGAAGAGAAGGAAAATCAATTTCTAAGATCTATTTGCCTGCAACTTTCGAAATCCACCATGTATGACAAAATTATTCGAAAAACTTGTCAAATTCCTTTTTTAAGAAAGTTTTCGTTAGAATGCCATCACTAGTTTCGTTTCAGCGGATTTTTTTTTGAATAACCTTCTGAATGTTCAACATAAAAATAGTGAATGTGTGTAATCAAAAAGGATCAAGGTCCCAATATCCTATTACTTATAAAGTGTTCTATTATTTTGTACAAGATTATGTCTACGTTTAGTAATGCTGAATATGCAGATATTCTTTTTGTGTATGGATACAGCAATGGAAATGCTTCCGAGGCCCAGAAAGATTTGGTACTCACGTAGATTCCCAAACAGGCGTATTCCTCACATGAGTATATTTTCATCAACCTACCGCCGATTTGCGGAAACAGATATGTACTGTGCAAAAGGCTAAAAACGCTGGTACCCCAGGACTTCGAAACATTTTAGATGAAGGTGAAGCAATATTACTAGTAGTAGGAGATGCTCCTACAATGAGTACACGTAAGACTGCCAGTGAAAAAAGTATGGTCGTTGCTAAAGAAAAAGCGTTTGCATCCCTATCACTTCACTCCAGTACAAGGATTAGAAGATGGTGACTATGCTAAAAGACTCCAATTTTCCGACTTATTCTATATGCTGATATAGATAATGCGAGATTTTTATCTTGGATCCTATGAACAGACCAAGCAAGATGTAGTAGGGAAGGGGTGACTAATTTTCACAACCTATATTATTGGTCGAATGTAAATCCGCATTTGATAAAGGAAACATCATTCCAAAGGAAATTGAGCTTTGATGTTTGGATAGGAGCAATAGCTAATTTTCTGATAGGTTCTTATTATCTACCTGATAACTTAAACGGAAAAAAATTATAAAGAATTTTTGAGAACGAATATGGACAGCTTTTTGGACGAGGTTCCTTTGATTGACAGACGGGAAATAATTTTCCAACAGGATGGGTGTCACGCACAACATAGGCTAAACGTTCGTATGTTTTTAAACGAATTGTTTCCTAATAGGTAGGGGAGTACCTATTTAGCCAGCGAGGAGTCCTGATCTAACACTGTTAGATTTTCATGTTTGGAGCAGTCAAAAAGATATAGTACATGAAAGGGAAATACATACATATGCACAACTTGTGGAGAGAAAAGACGAAGCAGTGAGAAGATTGAGATTGAATTTCAGGCATCAGAAAGAAATTGAAGAAATTAGAAAGAGGGCATATGCTTGTATATAGAATAGTGGAAGTCATTTCGAACATAATTTATGAATAAAAAATATTTAATTCGTTAATTTCATAGTCCCTTTCAAATGAAAATCTTCTGAAATGAAACCACGTATTTGATCTCTGTGATAGTCTATAAGTGTGGAGATCTCTGAGAGGGATTTTTCATCATTGAAGAGGTTGAAAACTTGGCTCTGATCAACAATGGGTCAGGAAAGTTTGACAGGTTTGGTCTTATCACAAAGCAATGGGGAAATTGAACTCTATATTGATTCTGTGATAGAAAGGTTCACGAATACGAAGAAGAAATTCTTGGAATGGTTATTATAAAAACACAAACGACAAACTATATTACGAGTAATAGTTATTTATGTATCAAGGGAGTTATGAGGGTTTTAACCACAGAGGGCAACAGATTTCAATCCCGAGGGACGTAAGTCTCGAGGGATTGTTGCGTTGCCCGAGGTGGTTAAAATCCAATAACTCACAAGATAGATAATTAATTTTATTTCATACTGCATGAAATATAAAAACCAAATTGTTTTGATTTTCAGAACAAAACGAATTATCTTTATTAAGAATTAAGTAGGCATGGTTGCCATGGAAATGTCACTGACAACATTGTAGATATTTGTCATATCGTGTTTCTCATCATATTCAAATTTGTGAAAATGAATGCAAACTCAGAGAGAATTGAGATTTCAAGAGATTTGTTGGAAAAGGCTGAAAAAGCTCGTTCCGTACTACTACCGATAAAGTCGGAACTTAAGTACAAAAAGGAATATGAAAAATTTCTGCAGTGGATGGAAGTTAACCATATGGATAGTAAAAACACGAGTGAAACTGTAATGTTGCTCAGTTCAACCGGTTGGAAAAAATACATTCGGGAAAATTCCAAGCGAAATTGCTAGTTTTTTGGAATTGCCGAATCCAGAAACATTCACAGGACATTGTCTGCGAAGGACTTCTGCGACTGCCTTGGTCAATGCAGGAGCAAATATGACAACATTGAAGAGACATGGTGGATGGCGAAGTTCAACGGTGACAGAAGGGTATTTGGCCGACATCATGGAATTGAAAAACAAAACTGCAAGAATGTTAGCTGGCATGTCAGATGAAAGAAGGGAAACAACTTCATGTTTGAATACAGTCATTAACAGTGACAACCGTTTAATAGAAAATCCTTGCAATTCGGGTAACAACTTAAGTGGTAAATTCGACAACTGTCGGTTTGTTTTTGTGAACACTTTAGAGGGAGTTAAAGATCTATAACTGCCCTGTTTAACTCCCAAGGGAGTTATGACAATGTTCATAGTTACGGTAACTAAGCATTTATTCCTTTGTAATGTATCAGTATGAAATAAATGATTTTTTCCCTTTCAGAAAATTGTTTTTGGGTCATCAGTTTGTAGGCATGTAACATTCATGTTTTTTCTGTTTATTACGATCACAAATTTAATAAATGTTTTTTCACGAAAACAAGGTTTCCATTATTTTTAAAAATTTCCTTGTTGTGTAGGGTAAATGCACTGGTTCTCGACCAGTTAACAGAAACATCGATTTCGAGCACGACTTTTTCACACATAAACTTATCAAATTTTAAAGGTGTTGGTGTTCATCGATTCTTTGGCGAGTTTTAAATGATTTGTCATATAATTTTAAGCGTTCTTTTCGCATTTAACCTTTGAAATGTGAAAACATATAGAAAATCTCGATAACTTCGGTTCACGACCACGCCGCAAAGTTCTTGACCATTTTTGTGTTAGTTTTAGACCACTAATAATAGTGGCCGCTCCACTTAAAAATTTTATATAAAACTTGACATCACTAACTATCACTCAGATGGGTTTCAGATGAGGAAATTAAGTAAAAAACGTAAAAAAAATTATTTTGCAAATGTTTTCACTCTCTTTAAATATTTCAAAATAGCAACTCAAAAAACATTTTTTGGTTATTTTGCTCTTAATATCTATTTAGAAACTAATGAGTAAATAAAATATAAAACACTGACCACCAGTGGTCGAGAATTAAATATAATCAAATTGGTTCTCGACCGCGAATAAATAAAAGGTAGAAATAAGTGTTTCAACGTTAATTCGGTGGTCGCAAACTAATATTCAGAAAGTAGACATATAAATGAATCAGGATATCGAAAAAACGAAAATGATCCAACAGAAATATATCGGTTGAAATGAACAATTATTGAAGTAACATATTGGTTCTCGACCACTTTGGTCGAGAAATAAAAAATACAAATTTTCTAATACCAGTTCGCGACCGCCGAATATTGAACAAAAAAATATACATTTATTTGCTTCTTGATTGAAATACACTCAAAAATATATCTTATAGTAGATATGGAACATAATAAACACACATAATTCATTTCAAATAAGAAATAATTACTATTTTCTGGTCATATATCACAAAGCACTTTTCTAAGAGAGGCCGAGAAAGAACCCTTTTCTATGATAGATGATTATAATAGTTATTTATAATACAAGTGCAGAAGGCATTGATATTCTTCCACGAGTTCAAAATTCAAAAACGAGCCACGAAGTGGCGAGTTTTGGAATGAACGAGTGGTAGAATGAGCCTTCTGTACGAGTATTATACATTATTTTCTCTAATTCATTGCATTTTCATTGAAATTAATGAAATATTTCCATAAATATATTTTAGTGATTTTTGCATTGAAAAATGTTGGTTGGCAGAACTGATTTCTTTAAGGCAAATTGATGAATTGACAGATGAAGCCGTGGCGGAAAGTTCGGATAACCAACATAGAATAATAAAATATAACCATGAAAACTGTGCGTTTCTGATATATTCTCGCACGATTTTGTTCTACAAGATGTGGAAGAATGAACGGAATAACCACAGAATTAGAGAAACTTATTTTTAGCGCGAAAACTTTGACATATACCCCTACTATGCAAACTATCTTAGAAGGGTAGAATGGTCGAGAACACGTACGGCGGAAATATTTTGGACTACATACTATATTTTTATTATTATTTCATCTCAAATCACGGAATGGTCAAGAATCAGTGCCGGTCGGCTAACCAGTGCATTTACCCTATTTATTTTTGATAAAATAATTGTTGTTTACCTGACGAAATTTCTTTTCAATTACCCCACCAAGACAAAAAAAAAGATCTATGATCTTGAAAAATTTGTTTTCCCGAATAATTCAGGTTTATACCTATTGACTATATAAACCGAAATGTGTGATGTTCGATAAACAAAAACAATTCTGAATTGAGCCGTAACTCTACGAAATTATTCAATGACCCATTCAGATTTCACTGAACGTTTCAATGAATTGAATAAAACTAATGAAGAAGCTCTTCTATTATGAATGCCACAGATTCTTAGTGGGCGAAACACAGGTAGAGTAGCTGAAATAACAACCAACCCAGCAATAGAATTGAAATCTTCGAGGTAGTTCCGTCTTCTCACATCGTGAAGATAAACAATAAAGCCAATCCTCTTCAACATTTCTAGAGTGTCGTCTTACACTTCAGCTGAATAAAATACGCGATAATTTGAAATTACTGCATTCGATATGCAGCAGGTGATGTATCTGCATAAAATTTCTTATATAACTACTTAATTTCTCTTATGCACAGTTATGTTTATTCACAAAACGCGTGTGAATGGATCAGACTTGTGAATATCTCGCAGCATCTTTTAGTGCTGTTTATTCAAGCACTTGTAATGGTGTGTTATTGCCGTTGTAAAATGAAGCGTTTATTATTGGACCGGAGGTGCACAGATACACACGAAATGTGATGCTCTTCGAGTGAAGCGACAATCTTCCTTGGAATCAGCTACATGCGAAACACAGGTGTTTACAAATTTCAAACCCTCATTCATTATGTCTTGAAAGCTTCGCCCGGTTTTGTCGAGAGATTGCAATCGATTTCGACGTTTCCTCATCAATTTTCTTTGCTCGAAAGCTGGACCTTCCATTATGGACTGAAAAGATGTGAGTCATTTTTCAGAATGTGCGGTAATGTAGTAGGTGGAGATTGAACTCAAAAACTTAGGAAATAAGCAATCGTATTGGTTGTAGGAAGTAACACTATAAATTTGGTACATTAATTCTAGGAACGTCATGACGTCATAAAACAATTTTAGCAGAGTTGCCAGACTGTAGCTTTTTAATAGGTTTACCATATGCTAAACCTATTAACCTTTTAATAGGTGAATAAAATTCACATCAACAATTGATTGTAAAAATATTTCCACGTTTTGAATTCTTCCAAATATCTTGGTTCTGGGAAGAACTGATTGAAATAATTTATCATTTATAACGATTAAAAATAAAATTACTAGACCAAATCAACTTTGAAAGAATCAAATGAATTCGAATGACAATGAGAATGATTTTTGGAAGCTTGAAACAATAACACATATTTTGTGAGTACTGAAATCTCAAAGCTGTGACGTCATAACATTCCTAAAATACATATGCTTGATGTGGTTGTAGACTAACTTTCATAAGTATTCAATTCCATTGAGATTTGATAATCTCATTTAGGAGCATTGTTGTTGATGTAACCTTATTATTACTAATAAACTAATTATTGGTTCATTGTTTATGAATTTTTCTTTTCAATATGGAATTCAAGTGAATTCAATAACAGGACTGGATATTTTTGTGTTTATATTCAATAATATGTTGTAATATGATTATTTCAAATTTACGTTGAAATATGTTACTCTATTAAATATACTCTCTTTTCGATTTCATATGGAATTTTTTTTTTTCTACTTAAAATCACGTTTTGTCGATTTTATCAAAAAACGTCCTGGATTGGTTAAAAGTACGATGCTTTATCTATATCAAAACGACGTAGTTCTTGAAGATCTTAAAGGCCTTCAAGGATTTCAATAAAATTGACGATTGCAAATTTTTTTATTTCATTATATAAAGGTATTTTGACTAAGAAAATATTTTTGTGTCGAGAAGTGTGTCTTGTTTATAGAGTAATTTTGGGCCCCTAAAATTTGGCGGCTCCGGCAAAATATCCGCTATGCCGGTCCTGGCAGCTGCCCTGTCTTACAGAAGAATGTTTCGAATAAAAAATTGATGGTTTTGAGGGTGAAGTCCACTTATGCTAAAAATTTTTCCAAATACTTCACCTTTATGGGTGTATTGGGTACAATATTGGGATTTCGAATGGAAACCTCCGTTTTTTATTACAGATTTGTATGCTACGACAAAAAATACAAGTATCGCACTTACAATTTTTCACGATTAGTCAGTGGCCGATGACTCTTCAATCGAATTTGAATCTTCAGTCTGAACTAGCTTAATGCTTCCGTTCCATTAATCTTTCACATGAATTTTTTTTTGTAAATTATCCAACTATCCGTTGAAACGACGGAATAGGTCGTGCGCATAAAGATAGATGGCTGGACTCCAAATTGAAGAGATTCATTTCGATTTTTTCTTTTCTTTCATTGATTAATACATCCCCTTTATTGACAGCGAAGTTTTTCGAACGAAAAACACCAAGAAGAAATAATTGCGCCTTTTTCAAATGAGAGTACATGCCCTGAAAACAAACAGTTCAGCGGGAAACGTCCGAATTTCATGGGAATGATAAATGGAATGGATTCGGTAGGGTCGTTCAGGTGGAAAATTCTAATCCGATTAAAGAACCATCTGTGACGAATCGTGAAAATTTATCCATACAAAACTGTCGTATTTTATTCCGCAGAATACGAATCTGCATTAAAAAAATAAGGATTCCTATTTGAAGTTCTGAATTATATCCCCGTTTACCCCACCAGGGTTGGAATGAACGAGGTTTAAGCATAAGTAGGCTTCCCCCAAAAACTACCAACCTCTAATTCGAAAATGTTTCCTTATCGAGATTTTTAAATGATTCAAGTTAAAGAAATTACCAGGTATGCTTTTCTTCTATAGTAAATAATGCTCAAAAAGCTACCGTTTAAGTGAGTAATTTTCAATCGGACGTTGAATTTGATTATCTTAAAACGTTCTGGAAGGGTTTGCATTTTGCTCTATTGTCTCCGGAATTTAACGCATTTACATGGACTGCCAATTCTATTCCGATACCTCTAACACTGTAATAGCACGTGGATTCTAAACGAGTAAAATTAATACGATATTATTTAATATTCTTATTGTGAAGTCCTAACCCAAAAAAAGATCGCCTTGGTTCAAATGAAAAGGCTGATATTTATTTTATGATATACTTAAGAAGATTTAAAAATCACAGGGTATTATTTGCACTGTTTTTTTCTCGAATATTTCAAGTCAAAAAGTTTTGAAGGATATTTTCTCCGAATAACTTTATTCCTTTATGATGAAACAGCACATACGAGAACGGTCGGTGGTACGTGACAAGTGGTGTTACTTCTCATTATATGAAAATTGATATTTGCCGGTATGATTTCAATGGCGTTCCCATATTTAACGATCTCACGGTCCTGTAGTGTTTAACAAGATATGTGTTATATTTGTTCAGTTCATAAGTAAATTAGAATATTGTAACTCGAAAGCTATATTCAAGTCTATGTATTTGTGAGATGAATTGCAAAACTAACGGTATGAGCATAAAATCCATAGATTGTTGAGTTTTCACATTATTGTTGCCATTATGGACAATGATGAAGGTACTCTTTTGAAGTAATTTATTACATTCTTGAAGACAGTTAACTTGCTAACTATAATTCAATTTGTTAGGTAGTTGATTATCTGGAATGATTGTTTACTAAAAATTTTTATTGTGATTCTTATCACAGTAGGAAAATTATGCAAACGTTTCGGGTAGAACCCCTTTTCAATGGTTCAAAATAATAAAATTAAATTACAAACATTATAAAATTAAACTAACTGTTCCTTTTTTCGAGCAGTCGTTCCCTGAACAGCAATGTATTACGATGTCTGATCGCAAACGATAAGGTCCGATTCGCCAATAACGAGTCCGCTCTCAAATTTAATTCAGTTCGTCCTGACATCTGCCGGAACCACGATAATTCTCAAACTGAAAGAATGACAAATTTGAAATTTTCAGGGTAGGTTTGGACATCGAATGTCGAGGTTCTCTGATTATGACTGTTCGAAATCTTGTTTTGCTCATCATTTCACGAATTCAGTAGAGCTAAAATGTATAATTTATATTTGAAATTAGAGTCTTAAGCTCCATGTATATTGTAGATATAACATTTCAAGCTTTATGCAAAAATTTATGTTGATCTTATCTCCTGAACTATAGAAAATTCAAGCAGAGTATCGTAGAAACAATGCCTAGTCTTTCCGTAACAAGAGATCGAAGTAGGCTGAAATTTAGTCTATATACATATTTGAAATCACTCGAATGTTCAGAACTTCTCACCTAAATAAAAGAATCGACAATAACGACTAAAAATAGTTATGTATAGATAATCCGAATAGTTATGTATAGATAATCCGAACTCCGAATAATCCGAAGTACCCTTTAATCCGAATGGCCCAATTGGTAAAATGATGTGGAAAATCCGAACAGCCTCTGCAATCCGAACGGAAGAATGAAATGCCGAATATTTTATTCCTTCGAGAGTATCTGGAGAAGGATTAGATTAAGGTTTTGATTCAGTGGAATTATTGAACGAAGTACATCGTACTATAATCCAATAGATTACAGAAAATCAAAAATTGTACACGAGGTGATGACAAAAAAAAATTGAGAGACAGAGTTTTAGGAAAATAATGAGATAATTGCTGATGTCACCGAGGAAAATGCTTTTAGAACTTACAACGAAGATTAACCTGTTCAGAAAGTATCCACTTAATGGGCGATCATATCATTCAATTCATTTCTGCGATGGACGGAAATACATATTTTTTTATGAAAATGAGTTTGCATGCTCTAGAAATGATTCTATAATTCGGAGGACGTTCGGATTATAGATATCATTCCATATGGTTGATATAATCCGAATGATTTGATAAATTGAATGGGTCCTGCCTACTTTCTGTTCGGATAATACATACATTACTGTATATAGTAATATGGTCTCCAAAGGAGTAATTAGTGCATTAATGAACAACCCCACTAAAGCTCCTGACTTTACCTTAGTGCTTTCCTCCTTTTTTTTGGAATTGCTACTGCCTTTCATGTAATTGCAATAATTTTTTTGAGGCTAATAACATATTAGTCGATCAACAGTGTGGTTTTAGAAAAGAGAAAATCAACAATTAATGCTGTAAACCAGGCACTTGGTTCAGTCTTAAAGTCTATCAATAAAAACCATTTTACAGCAGCACTCTGTCTGGATCTCTTCAACAGAGTAAATCATAACATCTTGCTGAAGAAAATGAAAAGATATGGCATAAGAGGTATTGCCCTGAGACTTTTTAGGTCTTACCTTACCGGAAGAAGACAGAGAACAACTGAGAAGACAAAAAATTGTGAACAACTAATATCAGATGAACTACCTGTGGAGAGGGGTGTACCTCAAGGTTCTATTCTAGGCCCCCTTTTATATATAATATATACCAATGATCTGATCCAGGAAACGTCCAGTGATGCAGTTATGTATGCTGATGATGCGTCTGTGATCTGCAGCGCTACCACAGCAGATGAATGCCAAGCAAAATTGAGGGAAGACGTGGTGAAACTGGATGAATGGTTCCAAAATAATGATCTAGTAGTGAACATCAACAAAACAAAAATACTTATGTTCAGAGAAAAAAGTCAGAAAACTCTCAATATAACTTATAATGATGAAACCATCTTAGCTGAGGACTCAGTGCCTTTTCTAGGTATCTACATCGATAAAAACTTGAATTGGAAACAATAAATTGAAAATGTTGCTAAAAACCTAGCAAGGTACTGCTATGCACTAAGAATTTAAAAAAACACAGTGGGTGTTGATGCTGCCTAAAAGCATACCATGCTTATGTACATTCAAGACTCAGATATGGTATCATTTTCTTAGCAAACTCAGTAGATGCAAATAGAATATTTTTGCTCCAGAAAAAATGTTTGAGGGTAGTTTTCAATTTGAAACAAACTGAAACTTGTATGAGTATTTTTGTTGGACACAGTATCCTAACACTCTACAGTTTATTTATATATGAGTGTGTGGTTTTTGTGGTCAACAATTATAACGATTTTAAGAACTTTCTCCTTAAGCATGAATACAACACTAGAGGCAGGGATTACCTATGTGCTGAAAAAACTAGTTTTACTTATGTTCAAAAAAATGGTCACTACATAATACTCAAAATTTGGAATACATTACCTCAAAATTTCAAAAGTAAATATGCTCTAATTCAGAAAAAGACACTGAAAAAGTTTTTGATCCGGAAATGTTATTACACTCTTGGTGAATTTCTTTGTGAAAAGGATTTTGAAGGTCTCTAGTGACTTTGTTTATTTTTCTCTGACTTTGTTTATTTTTTGTACTTTTTTTCTTTTGTTTTCACCGAACCTGATCAACACCTGAGGGGAATTTTGAGATCAAATAAACGTTTATTTATTATTTATTTTAGTTAATGAGAATCAGTAAAATATGGGAGGTATATAACTTTGTTTCATCTGACTCTTTTTTTGAACTCATTGAAAATGAAATAATATATATATATATATTATACACTAGGGGATTAAATTTAAGGATCAAAATAAAATTCGCAATTTTAAGCGGTTTTTCAAATGGCTGTATTTTCGATAACAATGGTCGTATCTCAATTTGAAAAAAAATTTTTGAAGCTTGAAAATCAATTGAGTCATGAGTTATGCGATAATATTTCAATACCAAAGAAAGATAAACAAACCGAAATCTAAAATTAAGATCAACAAGAAAAAAAGAATGAAAAAACAGATATTTAATAATGACCATGGAGAAAATCTGAATTCCAGCATACACATTTAAAAAGCTGATATGAAGGCAAGAAAAAACAAAAACAACATATACCCCTTACTTATCAGAAAGAGCCAATTAAACAAATGGCTTAAAGTAAGAATTTACAAATCAGTGTTGAAGTTTGATTTAGAGGGTAAAATCAGGAAACAATTTGGACTAAGCCAACAGAGAAAAACAAACAAAATATATAGGTATGAATTGAAGTGTATAAACTAAATATATGAATTGAAGTGTATAAAGTAAATAAACTCCGATAAACTCCGAATCTATACCAATCAATAATCAGATGCACTATGACCTACGAAAAGTATAGGCTATTAATGAACAAAAACAAAACAAAAGTACTGCAAAGAATACAAAACAAGACTTTAAGAATAGTCATCGAGGCAGAGTAATTTACTAGAAAAGACTGAAAAGACGAAACTGAAAGAATTTATAATATGTATAACTGGCCTGAAGTTTGAAGACCAAAAAACGAAATGAAGAAATACCTCGATGAAACGATTAACCCATAAACTGTAAGAAAAACTACCCTCAGATTAACAATGAATTGAAATCACAATGTCACCCTGAAGGAAAAAAGTCCAAGATAGCAGCAAAAAAACAAATATTTCAAGCTGCAAATCACAGAGAAAGTGCGATCTGAAACATCGAAGAGTTAAATTTTCGTTGACCCCCATGCATCTTCAGACTTGCAAGACATTCTGCAATGAAATCAAATGCTGCTTGAATGAACATTTGCACGGTACTGTTGCCTCATCGAATTTCAAGTAATTAAATCGAAGAATGTGGTCATTGAAGTGACATTTCATCCGACCAGTTTCAGTGTCAATATTTGATAACCTCAAGGTTCTACAGTATTTTATTTGAACTGAATTATGTTCACTAAAATGGTTCTGTAAATACAACGTGTTTGCGTTGCGGAGTGAAAAAATTTCGAGATGACTCCATTTCGTTAAAACGATCGCGCACTTTGTCAACATATCAGGAGCAGGGCTATCGTTTGGACGTGATGTAGAACATTCGAACAGTTGAAACTTATCCATATTTGCGGTAAATGGATCTCTTTGTGAAAGTTTGACCAACAGTTGGTCAAGTGGAAGATACCTGCTTGAAACACATAGTCCATTTCGCAGCAGCTGCGAATATATCGTTTTGGAAGATAGGTCTGTTGTCAACATCCTTTTCCAGTCTATTTACAGATTTTCGTGAAAAGTCTTTATCACATAATATTCCCCTAGGCACATAACTTGTCCCATAAATTATAAGTACGGAATATTAACGGCATCCGAAATTGATGAAAATGGTTCCAGCATTGAGTTTAAGCACTAAGAGCGTTTATTCAGACACAAATTTCAGCATTTTTGTGATATACTTTCATTATAATTACATATTTTTGATTATTCTTATTAAGGCATTTTGCGCATGCTTATTATTATTGCGCGAGTGAACAGAATCGATTCATTCAATCCATAGAGACGTTTACGTTTGTTACGAATTTTCCACGAGTAGGTATCAATTTTCTCGAGATTTTTCCAATTTCTTTTCGGAATATCGAGATTGTGTGCTGGAGGTGAATCTTCAGGCAGAAGAGGATCCCCAGGATCACATCACTTCCATCGAGGGTAAGTGTCAGAAGGGTTTTGATGCATTCTTTTCATTGTTTGTGTTAACGGTATTCCCTACTCGCAGGTTTAACTCTGTCGGATGTGATAACATTGAAATTATTTTTTCCGTTTTTTTTTGCAATCAACATGATTTTTCACACAGAGCAGTTATTTGTTGTTTTATCGTTAATTTTTATTTTAATATGCTTGCAAAATCTCAACACGGTCGGATTTGTTTCCCCTGAAATATCGAGTTTCATCGTTTCGATTATATATACAGGGTGTTTCCTAAACATGCGGCAAAAATTCAGGGGGTTGTTCCTTGGACTATTTTAAGCATGTTTTGTCCTTGGATGATTTTTGAAAAACCTCTTTGTTTCGAAGATACAGGGCGAACAACATTTTTCATATTTTTAAAATTAATAATAGTTTAAATAAAAATGCGTACCGCACTGTGTTTACTAAGTAGGTACAATTTATTTTTAAATTTGTTTAACAACATTCCAATTACTAAAAACGGCCAGATTATTTCCTATGGGGCCATCTAAAATCATTAGTTTATACCTCTCCAGTAGAAAATGTGGAAGACTTGCGAAATCGGATCATTGCTGGGTGTAACTTAATAAGAAATGATCCTGGTGTTTTTGAAAGGGTTCGGCAGTCAATGAGGAGAAGATTGGATGCTTGTATGCTGGCTAGAGGTGGTCATTTTCAACAGTTTTTGTAGGTTGAGTTGTATTTTCATGTAATTTTTCATAATAAAATGTTATTATCTGAAATTTTGTTTCCCCTATATCTTCGAAACAAATAGGTTTTTCAAAAATCATCAAAGGACAAAATATTCTTAGAATAGTCCAAGGAACAACCCCCTGAATTTTTGCCGCATGTTTAGGAAATACCCTGTATATATATAATAATAATAAAATGGTTTATTCTGTAAGCTACAGGGTATAAACATATATTTATTTATTTTTTTGTCTCCACCATTCAAGGGTTAGGCCATTGAGATTGCCGGGTAATTGTCACCAAGGCATTTCTCAGTAGCTATAAAGGTTGTTTCAAATTAAGTCGGCACCATTGCTAACGTTATTATTGATGCTACGATGTCGGTTGAATGGGCAAACTAGTAGCATTTTTAGTGGTCTTCTCGGTGCCGAAAACAAAACAAAAAACTGACAGTCGCGTTGTCAAAATATTTCATAAAATGATAATTTTTTCAATGGAACACCCTATATTTTTTCATGCATTTCGATTCGTAATAACATTCTGTTCTGACAAACAACCCACAGTTTACACTGTGTGAATTATAAAAAAAAATGTATATATATATATATATATATATATATATATATATATATAGATTTAAAACAAAACGAGATCCGTTTATGAAATATTTCTATCCAGCTGAGATCCGTTTGGAAGCGCGAGATCCGATTTCGGATCTCTGCTTTTTTTCTGTGTATATAGCTAGATATGATGTCACTGAGTCTAATACACTCATTTCCAAAAATTTTTGTCGGATCTCACTCCGGAAGTAATTTATCATTTTTTATACAGACTTAGTTCTTCAA